>NC_091122.1:168519454-168819454 GCF_040183065.1 Periplaneta americana | reverse complement strand
TTACTATTATTATTATTATTATTATTATTATTATTATTATTATTATTATAATCAAACGATTAGGGAAAACACGGGAATTTTACTGGAAGCAAGTAAAGAGATAGGTTTGGAAGTAAATCCCGAAAAGACAAAGTATATGATTATGTCTTGTGACCAGAATATTCTACGAAATAGAAATATAAAAATTGGAAATTTATCTTTTGAAGAGGTGGAGAAGTTCAAATATGTTGGAGCAACAATAACAAATATAAATGATACTCGGGATGAAATTAAACACAGAATAAATATGGGAAATGCCTGTTATTATTCGGTTGAGAAGCTCTTATCATCCAGTCTACTGTCCAAAAATCTGAAAGTTAGAATTTATAAAACAGTTATATTACCGGTTCTTCTGTATGGTTGTGAAACTTGGACTCTCACTTTGAGAGAGGAACATAGGTTAAGGGTGTTTGAGAATAAGGTGCTTAGGAAAATATTTGGGGCTAAGCGGGATGAAGTTACAAGAGAATGGAGAAAGTTACACAACACAGAACTGCACGCATTGTATTCTTCACCTGACATAATTAGGAACATTAAATCCAGACGTTTGAGATGGGCAGGGCATGTAGCACGTATGGGCGAATCGAGAAATGCATATAGATTGTTAGTTGGGAGACCGGAGGGAAAAAGACCTTTAAGAAGGCCGAGACGTAGATGGGAAGATAATATTAAAATGGATTTGAGGGAGGTGGAGTATGATGATAGAGACTGGATTAATCTTGCTCAGGATAGGGACCAATAGTGGGCTTATGTGAGGGCGGCAATGAACCTTCGGGTTCCTTAAGTAAGTAAGTAAGTATTATTATAATTTGTAAGATTAATTTTGCACATTCATCACCACAGACGTACAAAACTTGTATGAAACTATTTTTGCATGACTTTCAACTGGTCAGTAAAAATATACATTTGCATACCAATCCTGGCCCTACCGATAAAAATCTCAAACATTCTTCCTTGTGATCGCGTAGTTGTGATATTGAGAGAGAAATCTTCAAAATTGCACAGAATCTGGATGAGATGCTTTTGAATTTAACGAGCGGTGCAGAATAATAGGTTGGTGCCAGCCACGCGCCGGCGCTTGTAAGTGATTGTCGGTCACCAAATCAATTGACCTCCCTGTGAACGGTTTCCTCAACACTAAAGACACGACTTGCTCAAGGGTCGAAAGTACGCGTAAAAGTCCGCTTGATTTGCGATATTAACTTCTCTAATCGGAGGAAAATCAACTTCCTTAGCATAATGCAGTATAACGTGAAACACTTCAAAGTAGGTATTGCTAAATACAACTGAGAATTTATTCAACAAGTTTAAAAGAAATAAGAAAGAATGTGTTTAACGTATAGAATGATCATGAAGTCCGCACACATAGGTAAAGACATTGATTCTTTTTACCTTCCTCTTTTTTTCGTCTCTTCTTTTCGTCTATTCTTTTCATTTTAAGTTTCTTCATCTGCATTAATTTCTTTTTCCTTCGTGTCCTCTTCACCATTCTCTTTCTATTTTTTCTTTATCTTCTTTTTCCCCTTTTACTCTTCATCTATTTCCCTTTTTTCTCACCGTCACGGAGGCCTAGTACTAGCACGCTGCTCTCGTAAGCCAAGCGACCAGGGTTCAAATCTCGGTTGATCTATAATGAAATTGTAAGTAATGTTGGGTATGTCCGTGGTCCAGGCGGCGGTGGTAGTGATGTGGCTATATTTAGGGGTGTACAGTGAGAGAAAATACATTAACGACACATTTAGTTGAGAGCACGAGTGAGTGAAGTGCAGATATAACATAGGCTTGCATTGTTTCCGTCGGTAATTATATCTTGGTCGCCATATAGGGCCTACCAGACGAAATGGACAGGAAACTCAGGACATCCGAGGAAGGGAGGGGACAGATGTTGATAGATGGTGGTGATGGTGTTTGTTATATTGCGGTGCGTACAGTAGGAACAAGTACTTATATTGACGACTTCATTAATAAATAAATAAGTAAATAAATAACATATTTTTAAACTTATTTTCTGCATTTCTTAGTATTTTTTTTAATTGTAAGCCACAAATGAGACTGGTATTTAATTTTCTTTTTGTTTTATATAGTGCCTTTTCCTGGAAGAAGTGTTTATTTCTTAAGTGTTTACGAAAATGAAATATTTTGATATTAGAAGTAGGCTACAATTCTCAAATGGTTTTTAGTAGTACCGGTTACCACTCAGTTCTTGAACCTTCAGAAGCCAGAAGGAAGCAAGTCCTAAATCTCCATTTTGATATACGGCGAGATGAATGTTCCACTTTGCATACAGCTTTATGACTTACTTCCTTTAAGATCGGAATATATACCCAACCACCCGTTCCTGCAATTCGAGAGTACCAACATCAAAACAAACATAAAATACTAGATGTATATATTGTATCAACTATAACTTGAAAAATCCATGTTTTGGCGATTACTTCCTTTTGCCTTCTCACGTAAAAGTTTTATTATTATTATTATTATTATTATTATTATTATTATTATTATTTATTTATTCATTTATTTTTAATCTTAAACTCGGGGTAGGGAGCAAGAAAACGCCCTAGCTCTGGGATTTCGGTAGTACTGGTAGTAGTTGTCTTCGTCGTCACCACCACCACCACCACCACCACCACCACCACTTCTGCAAGAATGTTAATGATATGTTAGACGAAAATACATAGTTCTAATGTAGATATACAAAATTGTTAGGTTTGGAGAGTAGACCTCATTATGAAATTGTTTAAGTATAAATAAAATAATATGACTTTTTATAAATGCAAAATTTAATGACGCCGCCCGGCCTCGAAAAATAGTACCCTGATACCGCCAAGCGGCAGTGATGATGGTGAAGATGATGATGCTGATAGCAGTGATGTGTTGTTGTTTATTATGTTGAGAGAAATAGAAGAGGTGGGGGAAGCAGGTGGCTAATGAGAAGAAAGCCCAAAATGTGAATAGGATCCATTGGAAAGTGTTACGTATTTTCGGGTGTCTGCCCCTCCACAAAGCCCTGGTGCATTGTCGAACAATCTAAATACGCGGGGTCTGGAGGAAGCTGTTGTTTATTGCGGGCAAGCTGGCGGGCGGGAAGGAGCGATCGGTGAGGTTGTCAGAGTGGGAGAAGCGGCCAGACCGTTGTGGCTTGGCGGGCAACCCTCAGTTCAAGTCAGAGCGGCAGCGCGGTTGGTTAGAAGTGAGTGCAGGTGCAGACCAACAGCTGTGATGGTGTGAAGTGCTCTTTCCTCGGGATACTCAGTGCCTTTGCATCTCCGTCCAAATATTTCTTGCCATCAAGTGATCTCAGAAAGCACACAAGTGCCGTCCTGAATGTTTAGCCTATAATCTGTGTTACCAGATAATTTGTTTTAGACTTGAAGTAGACCTTATTTTCATAGACTATCTGCTAAAGTGCTTGTAAATTCCAACGAGAGAAAACTGGAGTAAAAGTGCAAAATAAAATAAAAGAGAATCTGTGGCATATGGCTCGCACGTTTGCGTAGTTTACAGCTGTACCATTGTGTGCTTGGAACGTGTCAGTGGTTTCAGTGCCGAGGTGTAAAACATTTTTAAACTGTTACAAACGGAGTGTCAAAACAGTGCTCTCAAAGGCAGATTATGCCCTGCAGTTTGGACGTAACTCGGTGTACTAGTGTGAGTCCTACCGTTGTTCGAAGGTAAGTGCCAAACCGTGTTTTTACTTGTCCATGCGGCTGTAAAGGTGTCTGCAACTTCACAAAAGCCGATGCCTCCAAGTTCCGCATTCTTTGCGATTGGCAGCTTTTATAAAAAGAGAAGAGAGGACATTGATTTAAAGCAGTTTCTGGTCACATCCCAATTTATGTTGCAAGGGCAACTAGAGTTTATCCTTTTGTGGAATTAACTGTCTAAGTAATACCATCACATAATTCATAACCTGTTTGTGGAAACTTCTAACCTTCATACAGTTTGCCTAATACGGAAAATTTCTACATTACAAACATGGAAGAGACGAGCGTTGTTCTTGTAACGATGTAAGCTGCTTGTTAGTGTGTGTTGTATAACTTATTCCTTGGCTTCAATCATGCTTGTGATTAGATTCAGAATTCATTTTGGTGCCTGATTTCTAATAGTATCTGACTGATTTTGAGGACACAGAGACACTTTTACAGGCATTGTACAGAGTGAACCGTAAGTGATGTTAATAATTTCAGGGGTTATTCTTTAACATATTTCAAACAAAGAAGTTTGATAAAATTTTACTCGTTTTTATTTATTTATTTATTTATTTATTTATTTATTTATTTATTTATTTATTTATTTATTTATTTATGTCTATAACAGGGCAAATCCCCAATTACAATAGACAGTACAGATTTGTTAAAGAACACACAGAATTGCATATAACATGAAAAAAAGAGATAAAACAGAAACAAATGCAAGATACAAGTGTAATTACAAATTAAAAATTAAGAATGAATAAAAAACAAATAGATACTACCTAAATAAAAGATACAGATATAGATATAAATGAAAAATACCAAATAAAAATAAATTGAAAAGAGTTAAGTATAGATATCATAGCCAAAAATGTAAAATGTAGCTGTAATTGGCAAATTACAGACTAACTATAACACTATGTTAATAAATTCAGTATACAGTATTATATAGTAGGACTAATAGGCTTAATTGATTTATTTAAGAAATTCACCACTACAGAACACGTGTTCCAACCAGCATGATACCTGACTACAACTACAGCCAACATGCAACTAGAATCCAACATATCATGAAACCATTGCTGTATATAACTTTTCTTGTACATATTGTACTATAACGAGATATCTAAATCCTGTTTATTTGATAGATGATTGTAAGTTCGAAGGATTAATAAAAGTGGAGACATTTTATGACATTGTGTTTTTGATGTCTGTAAATAAAAGAGAGACCGGTTTCTCAAATATGATTTACCAATATTGAAACTAATTAGCTGTAGAAGATCAGGGTTGTCTATTAAACCATTTATGGTTTTGAACAAATGCATTTGTTGTGCTCTTATCCTGCGACTACTGAGAGATGGTTCATTAAATTCAACCAGCATGGATTCATAAGATTGGAATATGTTGTAACATGAATGTTTTTTTTTTCATATATAGCAGTTTTAGGATTTTTTTCTGTAATCTCTCCAGAATGACCGAGTGCGAGTGATAGTGAGGGTTCCAAACTATAGATGCGTACTCTAATTTACTTCGTATTAAACTGTTATATATTTTTAAGACAGTTTCAACATTCCTGAAATCTTTCGAGTTTCTGTAGATGAAACCTACCAGTTTGAAGGCTCTATTCGCAATTGTTTTTATATGTGTTAAAAAGTATAGGTCATGAGAGATTACCACTCCTAAATCATTTACTGAAGTGACTCTTTCGAATTTTGTGTTATTTATGCTATACGTGTATGTATAGCTTCCTTTTCGAGATAAAAATAGTTTTATAAGAAACATTTCAGCATGTTTTAGGAAAGCCAATTGAATCCCCAATATGCTCAGTCAGTTTCAGAGAGCAGTGTATTATGATAATAAATTATTGAAAGAATTTTAGTTTTGTGCTTGAAATGTGAGTGAAACAGGGCTGCCTACTCTTAATAAGTTATATACAATGGCGCAGCTATACGCGAGTGGAAGGAAATTTTAAATTATGTGCCAATACATTGGATACTATATTATTCACTGATGACCAGGTTTTATTTGCTCAAACGGAGAATCAATTTCAAATGGCTTCTCAACAGTTATATAAAATTGCATCTACTTAAAATTTGTTCATATCAGGCAATAAAACTAAAGCAATGCTCTTTGAAGATAAGCAACCAGTCAGATCAATAATAATTATAAATAATGAACCAGTGAAACAAGTTTCTCGTTTTAATTATCTTGGGTGTGATGTTTCATATGACAGGAAAAATGATCTTACAAATAAACTGTATAAATTTTAACATATGTGTGGTGCATTACACAGAACTCTGACAAGGGAAGGGCTTCGGCTCGAACAGGAATTTTTGGTTAAAAATTTGTACAGACGCTTACCTCTCAATGGTGATGAAGACCGTAAAAGTATTCATTTGTGTAACTCTACGTTTGGTTGATATTGGTCAATACACTTTAAAAATGTACATTAGGATTCTATATAAAATGCATGAAACAGCATGGAGCAGAGCAATAAGCACAACACGTAGAAGCAGCACCTGAACAATCTTCTGAACCACAATCCAGTGCTGAAAAATCAAATGCCATCTGAATTATATTTTTTGAAGTCCGAGACTTGTTCGCTATTCACGTAACCAGCTGACTGTCAGGAATACTGAAGCATAGGGCGGTATACTGGAGCAAACAACTGGTTATGAATAACAGAGTGCATTTTCATTATAAACACTCGATTTCCCAAGTTAAGTTCTGGATTCTCAGCAAGAGTCCTTATGTAATCTGTTATCCTCCGAGCATATATGTTGTATTGTCTAAGGAAATAGATATTCAGAGGCTAGATATACTTAGTTATTTTAGGTGGAATGATCATACATTCCATGTCCTAGCCTTGGAATGATTAATTTATTAAGGTTGTGTACTTGTGGACATTGATCGACTCACACAACAATATATACTTTTGATTAGCTGCAATATTTTCAGACAGGACGTTGGAGAAAAATGTTCTTAAATGGGCTTTAGACATTTTACCACTCGCACTAGCTTCTAGGCTAGGCTAGGCTTACGGGTAAGGTGTCCCATCCCCTTAACTTGTCCAGTGCTCTCCTCACCCCTCAACTTGTACAGTGCTCTAACAGACAAACCACATATTACACAAACGAATGCTTTTGGGAGCTTCACAGAGATTTAAAGATGGGCCTGTATACAAATTTTGGATACGAAATTCCTGTTCGAGCCGAAACCCTTCCCTTGTGAGAAACAAAACCCGAACACAGGTGAAGTTTTATAAAGTGATGGCTGTATGGTTCAGAGAAATGGGCACTAAATAGAGCTGAGAGAAGGAAAATTGAAACAAGTGAAATGGAGTTTTAAGAACAGTTCCTGGTCTTACTTTTCTTGATCAAGTGAACAATAATAAAATTAGAAATAGACTAAACATACTCGTATTTAACCTAAATGAAAATATTATTTTTTATAAAAATAGCTGGTATGATCACATAATGCAAATAGATTCTAATAGAATAAGTAAAAAGATTCTACATTATAAAGCAGAAGGCCATAGAGATGTTGGTCATCCTAGAACCAGATGAGATTTTCTCTGAGCCAGAACAGACCTTCGGGGCTTACCATGATGATGATGATGATGATGATGATGACGACTTTTCAAATATGGAGAAATTTGATCCGAACAGATGCAACATTGAAGAATTCCTGTACAGAACGAAAAGTTACATTTCTTAGGACCATATTTGTACACATCTGAAGGACACAAAACTATAGTTCTTTCAATAATTTATTACTAGGGCTAGGATTTTGATGAAATTGCATCTTTTTTCTAGTAAGCCAGAAACATTGCTGCTTTAGTATTTATGTATTATGTGATAAACTGAGTGTTTTAAGACATATTTGTTAGGGCATTTTTTTTTTTAATTTTTTGCCTGTTTCAACTCATAAGAGCATCTTTTGTTTTATTCTGTAATTTTTGAGGCATTTTCATTTAATTTTGGCCATAAATCACCATTATTAATGTAAAACAATGTTTATATCCTTCGACATTTTCTCTACATATTTTTTCCATTAATACCCATTATTTTGTATAATATTTTAATCGTTTTTCTACACAAATATTTTCGTTTTAACGTAGTATACCCCCATGTAACGGTCCAACACCCCTTCAGTATAGACTCCTCAATACTTGCTAATTCCGTATAAGAGTGGCCTTGTGATGGGCGACATGGAAACTACATTAGGTAAAATAATTAATTAAAGTGTACTACTTAGAAAAAATTATGTAAAATTAAATAAACGAATTTAATTGAATTACTATTCTAAATATTTACTACAAAACTTCTTTTCGTACTAAACTAACTATATAGGATCAATTTTAAGGGCATTTTTTTTTTTTTTTTTTTTTTTTTAGATTTTTAGGTCATAAATGCATTGTTTTTAGGACATTTTTTTCATGATTTATAGGTCATCAAAATCCTAGCCCTATTTATTACCATAATACTCTGGTCTTTTAAATTGATTAAGCATATTGGAAATTCAGTCAGTGGCTTTCCGGAAGCAACCTATCAAATGTTAATATAAAACAATTTTTATCTGGAAAAGGAAGCAAAAACGAGCAAAATTGTATTAAGTAAAAATTTTTGTTTGAAAAATCTCATAGAATAACCCCCTGAATATAATGTCATTACTTACCATTCATCCGGTCCGGTATATTCAAAATCTTGTCTTTTTTTACAATCTTCAATTATTCTAATTTAATCAATTATTTTCACGAAAAAAAAAATAGCGGTATCAAAGAACCTCGCTTGGCACACTCAATCAGTAAGTTATACCATATTTAGGATAACGTTAGAGCTTGGAGTTGTTTTTACAATAGTTTAGGAGAGTGTTTTTTAGTTTGATCTGTCCTTTGCATGAATTTGTGTCAGGGTAAACCGTAGCTTTGTGCATCGTTTACTTGAAAGGACTACCGGTTGTTATCTGTGGCTACGAGTGACTGTTCTACCGATACCGACACTGATACCTACCCTTTGTTACATATCCCACGAATGTAACATCAAATGAGGTAAATGTGACTCTGGATTTAGTGTGACACCAGGTGTAAAATGTTATGGTAAACATTTTGCTGTAGACACCGTCCGAAACAGTACCAGAATATCACGGTAATGTACTTGAAACGTCATTGTACATTCTGAAAAGGTACTTACCGTGGTAGATTACTAAAATAGAAATTATATTTATTCAGAAGCGCTTTGTGCCCGTTTACCTGTACACAGAAACAAACCTACCTAAATCCATTTATGTGGTACTTTGGATGTTTACCATAAGTTGTATTACACATTATATTGTGTAAGGATTGAATTTTAGCGGGTTTAACAAGCTATTCGTGATAAAGCAACTTAGAAAGCAGGAGTGCAGATTTACTAATACGGTTTCATATTGAGATCAGATATTGTCAGTTTTTTAATTGGAAGAGAGCAAGCTGAAGACTTCCCACTTCTGGATTTTTTCCCCCAACTTTTGCATTTCTGTGTTCATTCCCAACCGGGAGAAGAAATTTCCCTTCACTGGATGCATGTTTCAATATTACTAGTACCACACCGGCCTGATTTAGCGATGCTTTTCCTGAAATGGCATTTTCAAAAACTTACTTTCATTTTCTGTACTGCGGTCAAAACATTTTCTCGTCTAGAGTGAATTTGCTATGGGTCTAGTAAGTTTATTTTGAATGTTGTTTGTAAATATCACCTGGATTTCCCATTTAAAAATGTTTAAACAGCAATTCAGTTTAGTAATCTTTCTGCTTTTTTAAACAAATTTTAATACATTTTTATGTAGTAAAATTAACGGATGAAGGTTGGATTTATAAGTTCCACCCCAACTATAATACCATACATAAATGTAGAGTCAAGTAATGCTAAATAAATTGTACGTAAACAGTTAATTGACAATAATTATACCTAAGTATTTAACCTCATTAACTTCATTAATAACTGAACAATTGCAATTTATATCGGAACAGTCAAAATTATGCATTTTAATTTTTAGTATAGATGAAATCGGCTTATTACCTTTATTATTTAAAGAAAATGGGATAACTATTGTTTTATCTTCATTAATTACAAGTGAATTTAAATCGAACCTTTTTTTTATTAATCTTAAGCCACATTCGTATTGAATGGGGGGAAATTACTAAATGTGTTACAGTAAGCTTGTTTCCAGGCATGCGTTACACACGGAATTCGATTTTTTATGGTGCTGGGGAAAGTGCACTAATCCTTGCATTTCTGTTTGAACGTTGTTTACGGTTTCGATTGTTTTTATGTTCATATTCTTTCATTTAGGACTGTTATTACAACTAGGTCTACATTTTCTACGTAATATAGGCTACTAAAATATGGCTTACTGACGTACAATTGAATTCCCCCCCCCCCAGAATAAAGGTACAGTGTTTCCTTATGTACTTAGACCCTTATTCCAGGGAGTATTCAATTGTTGACGTCTGAAATATATTTCTAGCCCCGTTTTATCTGGCTGTGTGAAAAGAAACTTAGCCTACTAGAATATGCAAGTAAATGTCATTTTTCAACTTAGAGCTATGTTTTACATAACATTTTGTATCTACAAAATAGCATGAAATTATTTAATTTTGATGAAAATGAACACGCGAGCAGGAAGTCGTCATTGTGCACTCGTTCTAGATAGAAGCATATTAACACAAATGTGTTTATTTATGCCATATATATGGTCCACACCTGTGGAGTAACGGTTAGCACGTCTAGCCGCGAAACCAGGTGGCCCGGGTTCGATTCCCGGTCGGGGCAAGTTATCTGGTTGAGGTTTTTTCCGGGGTTTTCCCTCAACCCAATATGAGCAAATGCTGGGTAATTTTCGGTGTTGGACCCCGGACTCATTTTACCGGCATTATCACCTTCATCTCATTCAAATGCTAAATAACCTAAGATGTTGATAAAGCGTCGTAAAATAACCCACTGAAATAAAATTTATGCCATATGTTACACTTAACCCCAAACGGTCACGGAAGTAATGGTCTTCAGACTGTGTTTTATTAGCGAATATGTTCCACAGTGGCGTAGCATGAAATTTTGAGCAGGGGAAGCTAACTCAAGTTGTCTTTCATGCAATATGAGAAAACGTATTACAAAAATACATTCTTAAAATAAATGGTAGTCAATGTTAAGTCAGCAGTCGAAGATTTGTTGGAACATCGTAAGTAACACCAATAAGGCATGACCTCAAATGATAGGCCTACGTAGTAAAATATGATTTCACGGTTTACACATATCTCTAACAAATAGACACGTATACGTATAACATTAGCTCACTCCCTCTCATACTTAGAGAAATCACATTATTACTGTAGTATCATTACGTAAGTATGCGTCTGTCTTTTGGTTGTGTCCTTCATTGACAGCAAGGGAGTCGGTCATTTGTTTTTTAAATCACACTTTTGTTCGTAAGTCAGTCTTGATAATACAATTGTCCTAAAAAAATTAAAGTAAATTACTGTCAGGAACTGTTATTTCGCTCATTATTTATTATATCAGCCACAATGCACACTAACACTTCAACTGAACAAAACTGACGAAAAGGGATAACTCGGAAACTACTTATTTCAAATGTTAAAGCTAGCTTCTTGCGAGCCTTGCGACTAGGGTAGTTTAGTTAGAAAGGGATGGAAAATCTGCGGGGTGGATTACATAGAAGAAACCAGTTTGCTTGGAAGCTGGTGTGTGCAGGCTTCTTGTTTACTGCTGCATCACAAATCATCCTGAGCTGCCGCATCACAATATTTAACGCGTAAATATAAATTCTATTAAAATTAATAAATAATTTTCTCCATAAACTGCAGGTTTATTATGAAATTATTATTAACTGGGGAAGCTAAGCTTTTTAGCTTACATTGACGCTACGCCACTGATGTTCTATTATATATAAAGCTACAGCTGATAATTTTTATGGCGTTCAAGAAGGTTCCACAATATCTTTTCTCAAACTCTGAGATGTTTATTTATACTAGTTTATTTATATTAGGTTAGGGTATTATAGCATTGAACATGAACTACAGTAATAACATTTTTAGGTTATATTTATATCTCGTGATCTTGCATGACACATAGGCCTGGGTAAAAATGCAGATACTCTGATAACAATATTATTGAAAGGTTATCTGCAAATACGGGTTTTGTAGTCGCCTTCTACGAAGGTCAACTTAAACACGTTATTCAGAAAGTATTGATTGATTTATATATCACAAATAGTTTGCCTCTTAGAAAGAATTAAAAAAAAAATTACGAGTTTTCATTTTACGTTGCCTCGGAATTCACGAAGCGTTCATAATTTGAAAGTAAATATAGATAACCAGGCAGTAACCTCGCTTGTAATTTGTAACCCGAATTAACCATGCGCTAATTATTTCTCTGAAATGTTATAGGCCTTACAGTTGACTACTTATTACTATAAGAAAAACTTGTTTCTTGCGCAGTATAATCTGTTATTTTTTATTATTTTAATTAAGTTATTTTACGATGTTTTATCAATTGTTGTGGTTATTTAGCACCTGAGCGTGATTAAGGTGATACGCCTAATGGTAGCGAAAAATTTGATCCTAACAAATGCAACTTTTTTTCTGAAAAGGGATTTTAAAATGTTACATTTGTTACGCAATAAAATATGTCAAAGAATAACCCTCTGATATTAATGACATTACCTTACTGTTCATTCTGCATACACAAATATCAAATAAAATGTAATACAGTGTTCAAGAAAGTATCTACGTATTCTGTTTTATTGCATTAATTCGAGTATAGATGTTCATTAGGATTTCCTTAAATCCCCTTTCATTTGTTTTTATTTCTCAGTTTATGCCTACATGTGTCATGGCCAGGATTTAAAGAACTGTGACCGCTCTGTTGACCTGTTGCTGTAAATCAAAATTATGCTGTGTTTTGTGTTCGCGAAAGTGTCAAACCGCAATGAGCGATCTGATAGCAGCTACGTGGTCTGTACGCCCAGATCGTGGTTCCTATTCCGAAATCTGTCCGGAGGCAGCTAGTGACCCGCGAAAAATTTAGTGGCAGGTGATAGTGACTTTCACACTTATTTTGTAAGCGAATTCTTTTGTAGATGTGTCATAGTACACAGAGCCTTAAGGAGTTCCGATTTCAGTTACCGGCTTGTGTATGTGTATATATATATATATATATATATATATATATATATATATATATATTTTTTCTTTTTTCTAGTTACTGCATGTATATTATTTATTTATTTTTTTCTAGTTACTTCTTGTATATTATTTATTTATTTATTCATTTATTTATTTTCTTTTTTCTAGTTAATCCATGTACATTATTTATTTATTTATTTTTTCTTTTTTTTCTAGTTACTGCATGTATATTACTTATTTATTTTCCTTTTTTCTAGTTACTCCATATATTATATTATATTATATTATATTATATTATATTATTTATTTATTTTCTTTTTTTCTGGTTACTGCATATATTATTTATTTATTTATTTCCTTTTTTGTAGTTACTCCATGTGTATTATTTATTTATTTATTTTTATTTTTTTCTAGTTACTTCATGTGTATTATTTATTTATTTATTTATTTATTTATTTATTTTCTTTTTTCTAGTTACTCCATGTATATTATGTTTTTATTTTTATTTTTTTCTAGTTACTTCATGTGTATTATTTATTTATTTATTTTCTTTTTTCTAGTTACTCCATGTATATTATTTTTTTCTAGTTACTCCATGTGTATTATTTATTTATTTTCTTTTTTCTAGTTACTCCATGTATATTATTTATTTATTTATTTTCTTTTTTCTAGCTATTCCATGTACATTATTTATTTATTTACTTTCTTTTTTCTAGTTACTCCATGTATATTATTTATCTATTTATTTACTTATTTTTATTTTTTTCTAGTTACTCCATGTGTATTATTTATTTATTTATTTTCTTTTTTCTAGTTACTTCATGTATATTATTTATCTATTTATTTATTTTCTTTTTCTAATTACTCCATGTGTATTATTTATTTATTTATTTTATTTTTTCTAGTTACTAGCCTATATGTATATTGCTTATTTATTTATTTTTTATTTGTCTTTTTTATAGTTACTCCATGCATATTATTTATTTATTTATTTAAGTATCGTATTTATTTTAGTTTGTAATAATTAAGGAATGTATTTATTTGCTTTTTATTTAATTAATACCATTGTTTACTAAAATTTTACTTAAACAATGTAATTATTTATTTTCATCTTTGAATGACTTAATCAATTAAACAATAAAAACCGGATTGATAAAACAGAAAAAAAGACTAGAATGCAGGCAGCCTAATGAAATGTGTGTGATCATTTTTAGAATTTACAAGATTATACCACCGGTTGAATGAAGATATTAGAGCAAAATTAAAAGTTAAAAATGTAATGACTGAAATAGTAGAATACAGAGAAATGTAAACAACTTGTTGCAAGAATGCAAAATTCCCGTTTTTCAAATACAGCTCTATCGTATAGACCAATAGGACGAAGAGATCAGGAAAAACCACAAACAAGATGGTTAGAACAGTGAACGGGAACAGGCAAAAATGTCTAAACCGGAAAGTCAAAAGAAAAAGATAATTGATTTATAAATTAATTAATAACTGTATTATTTATTAATTTATTCGTCTGTTATAGTTAAGGCCAGTCTTGTGTAATGTAAACATTTCCTCCCTATTACATTTCGCTTATCTCTACATTAAGAAATATTAGAGCGTCTCTGGTGGCGCATTAAAGGATATTTATGTATTGTTATTTAAATACCCATGTCCAACACGTGGCAATTATAACGCAGAAGATAAGGTGAGAGGTCATGTCAATAGATGTTGATATAGAGGAGTAGTTGTGGACAATAAACAAAAGCTTTCCTGTCGTGACGCTAATTGATAACCTTGACTACAATGTTATAGCAGCCTTTTACTTACTCCTTCGTTTGTTATCGCTTCTAAAATTCAGATGTATTCATAGACTTCAAATTGAAGTGATTAATTTTACAGAACATGTTAGATATTTCGTGTAAGTTATCACATTTCTTACTTGTCATTCCAACTTACATCTTCAAAACATTGTCAACAGTATCACCGGGGTCATTTTAAGTCAGAGCTCTGACAACTGAACCGTGTCTGTGACTCTAGCGCTTGTCTTGCATCCAGGCGGTCCGGGTTCGATAACCAGCCAGGTCGTGATGAAATTTATGGTTTCTCTCTTTCATTCCAACTCACCCCACCTCCTCATTTCATAAGTAATTTTCAGTAGCTAAAAGTAGACTGAGGTGAAGTCGTGGGGACAATACGGGTTTCCGATGTTGATAGCTATAGGAAGGACACGGCACTCCAGGCCCTAGGGCTTACGATGCTCCTCGTTGAAGATGAGACCTGGCTGTCAGAGCTGAGGTAGAATGGATCTTATCAGCATCCGCTTCACCAATGAAAGCGAGGCAAAATGGCTTACAACTGATCAGAAATACGGGAAGTAACATTAATTTTTTTTAGATATCATTTGTAGCCTCTCCTGTGGAATGTACGTTTCACAAGTTGTAATTGTGACAAAATTTTACCTTCAGTAATAACGCCACTTATTTTTCTAGAGCAAAGAAACATGTTTATAAGCAAAAGTGTATAAGATTGTTATAAAACTGAACAGCTATACATTATTAGGGAAAACAAAAAAGTCTCAATTACTCGTTACTGGAGCCCAGATGTTTAGGCATTTATTTTGGTTAAAATAGGCAGGAATGTAGGCACTAAAAGAAGTAAAAATAGGCAGTGACATAGGCATTTATTATTCATGCAAACAGACAAAAAATAGATAAATACTTAATAAACTATCCCATACGGTACTCACTTTCCTTGGTTACATGTCACAACAAGTTGCTTTTTTAAGTTGTCAACTGTCATAGTGAGCCGCCTGTCAGAGAGAACGTTTTTCATGGTGGAAAAAGATCGTTCTACTTCTACTGAAGTAGGCCTAATTGGAGCAAACTTAAAACAACTTATTCCAGAAGATCTTTGTTAAGTGACATAAAAGTTGGAATCAGTGGGGGAGAAAAGTTTACGACTTCTTGAAAACATATGTATTGCTGGACAATGAGATTCTCAGCAAATATTTGTGTGAGGTGAATATATATTTTTAATTTGTACAGCCGTTCTTTTTTTATAGACTATAATTTATGTGCGGTTTATTTTAAATGCATTAAAAATGTAGAAAATGTACAATAACGATGTAAAAAAGCTAAAAAAATAAGGCATTCAACCTTAAAATAGGCAACGGGAGCTAAAATAGGCAAAATAAAAATTGGGCCTATCGTCGCGAAATGTGTGGAAACGTGTTTATATCTGATAGGTATACATACACTCAGTTTAAAAAAAGCATTTTGCCTAACATCCGGCTCTAGACTCATTACCCTCGAAAATCCAAGCCATGTCTGCCAAGTGAGCATTCAGGCAGCATGTTATGTTGTTTACTAGCAAACCTATTATAACAATGGAGTCAGTTTCATATATAAAAGTGCAGTATCTTCAGAAAGGTTGGTCATTATTTCTACACTAAAGTGCGATGAAATTCTCTCTTTAAAGTAATGCAGGCTCAATATTAGGTTCTGGCGACTCTGTCAATTAATATTGAGTAATCGCGATTGGAAATTTTCTCATTAAATTTCAGATAGTGTAGGCTATAGAACCAGTGTCCATCCAGCATCGTAATGCATTTCGTGAACTACGATAGGAAGCGAAATCAGGTATCATAAACCTGCTAAAACAGGAGGAATTATCGTGTTAACCACACGTTACCCCCGTATTGGTTGGATGACTTTAACCTCTGCTGAGTCATGTGGACGTGAGGCGAGCAGTCGGCTGGTCGGCCTTGGCCCTTCGTGGGCTGTCGCGCCACATATTAGTAGAATTAATAGCGGAATGGGAATAACCACGAAAACTAATATTCTGGAAGAAAACATGCCCCTGATAGCGACTGTCCACGACGAGTATCTGCTATCGAGTTTTTGTCCCTCCTGATGAGAAGCCATCTGAATTTCTATCTTACGTTGTGTATCTGCATATTAATTTGACAGCTGTCTGCTTTCCCCTTCTTACTCGTGATATTTTTACATGAAAGCGAATTTGGAATTGTGTTTTTTTATGTTTGTGTACAAGAAAGTACATTCTTCATGAAAGAGTTAGTAGGCCTACATTACGAGCCTTGATTGAGTGCGTTCATGACTTGATAGCTCGTTGTCCGAGAGAAAACAAGTTAATTATAGAGTTACTAACATAAGACAACATTAACGCTTACATCCATCTAATCATTGAACATTTCTGAATGAACTCTGTCCATAGCTACGTTTTTCCTTTTTTTCATACTGCGGAAATTACTATTGCATTCACATCCGAACTTCTCTGTATGAATGAGTCATGTGTTTGGAAACATGTCCTGCTTGCGGTGGGTATGACAGTGTTGCTGATAAGTGAAGGTTGTCACTCCTAGAAAGAGATATGTTATCTTTCACATTTATAGAAACACAATGACTCGTATAGTAAAATCATCGAATTAATACCCTACGGGCAGGCTTTGTGTTGGATAATCGTTTTTTCTTTGCTTTTGTAATGCCGAACGGTGTTGTCACATTTTCGTTGTAAACATTGGAATTATTTTTATACTGACATCAATAGGGTAAACATTGGTAATGTCGTGATAATTTCACGAAAACTAATTTAAAATGAAAATGTGTAAATATATCCTTATTCAGATTTTTTCATCTAAAAGACGATAACTTGCTGTACAAATCTGGAGACATAAAAGATTGGATACGTTCTTGAATATGTGCCAAAAACCACTTTTACAACTTAAGCTGAAAGGTTGGTTATTTCGTGATAATCTTGGTAATTTCGTGATATTGCATTGATATTTTGTGATAGGTAGAAGAATTGTGGAAAAATTCATTAAAGTCAAATGAAATTCTCATTTATTGTTACAAGATTTCAAACGTAGTAATTCCGTCTAATATTCATAGCAACAAAACATAGAAATACATATCAACACATAATAAGAATGAAATCAAAGCAAAAATTGAAATTGAAAAGGGATCTTCTTTGCCCTGAAAGGGTGAACACTTTTATTACGGACTTTACTATAGCCTATATTACTAGGTTAACTCCAAAAGTAATGCATAACGTTTGTTTAAAAATTATATTTTTATCCTACAGCTTTGCGATTTTCACAGAATGTAGATGCATCCTTTAGGAACAAAATGTCACTTTTCCACATAATCCCCGTCCCTTTCAACTGCCTTACGTGACCTAGGAACGAGGGCCTGTAGACCAGCACGGTAAAAATCTGGACGAACACGTCTGAGCCACTCTTTAGCAGCGTGCACAAGGGAGTCATCTTCTAACTTCGTTCCGCGAAGGGATCCTTCAGTTTACGAAAAAGATGGTAATCGCACGGTGCCAGTTCAGGACTGTAAGGCGGATGTTTCAGCGTTGTCTATCCGAATTTTCTGATCTGGTCTGTGGTCTTGTGACTGACATATGGCTGTGCGTTGTTGTGAAATAGCAGAACATCCGGCTTCTCCCGATATCGTCGAAAACGACTCAGTCTAACTTGAAGTTTCTTGAGAGTAGCCACATACGCGTCAGAATTAATGGTGGTTCCGTGTGGCATGCGATCCATAAGCAAGAGTCGTTCTGAATCGAAAAATACAGTAGCCATAACGTTTCCTGCCGAAGGTGTACTTTTGAATTTCTATTTCTTTGGTGAATTTGCATGATGCCACCCCATTGTCTGCCTCTGTCTCCGGTCCAAAATGGTGGAGCCATGTTCCATCTTCTGTCATAATTCTTGCATGTAAGTCATCTAGCACTTATCATTGACCTTAGCATGATAACAAATCAAACAGAAGCTACACTGAACCCATTGCGTCTCCGTTTTCTTTTTAGTTATCACATCTTGTCTTCAGATTTCTAAAATTCGTATTGTAATACAATTTTTAAAATAGTATAGAATGTAACACTTAATGCTCAACAAAATTTCGCCTCAAACAGCTAAGATTTCTATCAGTAAAGCTAAGCCTATATGGCGACTACAGATGTATCTAAAATTCCAAAAACATTTCCTAAAATTTCGTGAAGATACAATAAATCTTTGTACCATATATCATATGCTTACCTTTAGTAATAAGCCTGTAATGTAATTTGAAACATGCACAAAATTTGTACGCCTGAGAAGTCGACGCAAACTTGCTCTCTCCAAACATAAAAGCTCACTGAAGCAACTACAATAGTCGCACAAAGCTTAGCTGTATGTTTCTGGAAACTGGACAACATATGCAATCCCTTGGCGGAAATTTGGATCTCGTAACATCATTGGTTAGTTCACAAAAGAGCAAAGAAAAAGTATCACAAAATAACCACTGCCACGAAATTACCAATGTTTACCCTACAGTGATTTCTGCTATCACTATTCACAGTAAATTAAATTTTAAGCTATAAGATGACTTTTAATTAAAATTATGCACTAACTTTCATTTTGTTACCATTCATTTCGAGATATGACATTCATTCATTCAGTGTCTGCCCAGGGCAGGCCTTTCACTGTAAACCCAGCTTTCTCCAATCTTTCCTATTTTCTGCCTTGCTCTTTGTCTTCTCATAATATGATCCATATATATTAATGTCGTTTATCATCTTATATTTTCTTCTGTCCCGAACTCTTCTCCCGTTCACCATTCCTTCCAGTGCATCCTTCAGTAGGCAGTTTCTTCTCAGATAGTGACCAAACCAAATCCTTTTCCTCTTTCTGATCAGTTTCAGCATCATTCTCTCTTTACCCACTCTTTCCAACACAGCTTAATTTCTTATTCTGTCTGTCCATTTCACACGTTCTATTCTTCTCCATATCCACATTTCAAATGCTTTTATTCGCTTTGTCGTAATCTCCATGTTTCTGCCGTTCTCCATACAAAGCACTTCACTAGTCTCTTCCTTAGAAATAGAGACGTGGACAAATTATTAGCAAAATGGAAGATTTGTATTATATATTTTTACAAAATATGATTCTTCAATTCAGACTAGTTGACGTTTTTGCGTATTTCCAAATTATTAGTAAAATTGAAGATTTGTATTGTATATTTTTAGAAAATTTGACTCTGCAATTTGGACTACATTTGATATTTTTGCATATTTACAAATTATTAGCAAAACTGAAGATTTTTATTATATATTTTTACCAAATTCAACTCTTGAATTTGGACTACAGTTCACATTTTGGATATTTCCAAATTATTAGCAAATCAGAAGATTTTTATTTCATATTTTTACAAAATTTGACTCTTCAATTTTGACTGCAATTAACATTTTTGCATATTTATAACTTTTTAGCAAAATTAAAGATTTTTATTATGTATTTTCACAAAATTTGGCTCTTCAATTTAAACTATAGTTGACATTTTTGCATATTTCTGTCTACTATAATGATGGAAATATGCAAAATTGTCAACTGTAGCCTAAATTTAAAAGTCAAGTTTTGTAAACAGAATTATCATAAAAATCGTCAATTTTGATAATAACTTGTCCACGTCTGTATGACAATTTTGTTATATACACCACGTGCAGTTGATATTGGCACGTCAATTAAAAATCCTGACACACCATTGGTAGTCATATGTTACCGCTACTTGTGATTGGAGCGGCATCTGAAAAGGCCTAATCAGTAAGCAGACTCTTACCTTACTTCTTCAAAGGAAGGTTAACGTCGTCTTTGGATGGAAGACCAGTGAACTAACACTTAAACCTCAGACGTGGCCGCTCAGAGACTCAAACTCACACGTGACACTTTCTTGTAAGGCATTTTCGTTTTTGAAGATATTTGGAAGCAAATTTTGCTATTGATTAAAATATTTTTATGTATATTTTTTTTATTTTCTCTATAGCAAGAACGGTATTTGAACCAAGCAACAGGGTTGGAAAGTCAAGTGAGTAGCGTTGTAGTGGTACATGTTCACAGACCATAAAAGAATTTTGTTAGGACTGCGAGTTGAGGGAGCCTAAAACGTTATGGTTCACCACTTTCAGATGCTGCTCTCTTATTTATTCAGATGGTAACATTTGAAGAAGAGAGGCGTCATGGTTTTTCACAGAACTGCTTGTTTATCGCTCATCTTCACAAAGTACTTGGTTCCTTCTCTGCTAATTAACGGCAGATGGTAAGATTGTTTAGCCTTCAAACGAGTTTTTTTGTACAGCACCTGATGACGATAACTACATCACCATCAGAATCATCATCGTCATCATCCGTGTTGCAGAATACAAGGATGTATTAGGTAATTAGCCCAGGGAGGTGACTCGTGCGTTCCGCACTGGACTCGCATTCAGGAGGTCCGCGGTTCAAATCACCGGACAGATCAACCTGACTTTGGTTTTTCAATGGTTTTCCACAGTTACTTAGACAAATGCCGGGTTGGAAATTTCATTGCCACTGTCCATTTCCCTTCCTCTCCCCTGTAAGAAAAAGAATTTAGGCTTCATATCATATCATTCACCATCATCCTATTCCATAGACATATTCAGATAATGACGCATGTCTTCGTTCGCTTGCAGGAGGGGCATCCTTTCCGAAACCGTCTCTGGGTTCCAAGCCTTTCGCAATATCTCTGCCAGGATTCATTCCTAAAGAGCATCTCCGAGGGCGCTTTGACACCTCAGAAGGGCTGTCGGAATGGATCCTGTGCTGCTTGGTCAACTTGGCGGTATGGACTTAGGGGGAGATGTTTGAGCGGGAAAGGGGTCTCATGCGGCCGGTGGGCTGGTACACCTCTTCATTCCATAATTCGGGGTGCACAATAGGCCACTGTCGAGCCAATATGCTAAAGGGTCGTCCAAAACCCGTCCCTAGCTACTCAATATTACTAAACTACTATTATTTAATTAATGGGACATTGTCAGGCTTTGTCTGCATTAACATTAAAATACATAGTTGTAGGCCTATGTAAATTCTCACGCTTAGGTTGTATTTTTTTAAGAGTTGATCGCTTTCGTAATTGGTAATACCACAGGGTGGTATTCATAGACATTTCGCTAGCCCGGGCTACGAGCGTGCTAAACAGGATTCATATCATATCCTATATCGCTGACACTGGTTTATGAATACGAAAAACGTTAGTTCGCTGACCATCCATAGAAAGCCTGCGCTAAGAATGTCTATGAATACGGCCCACAAATATTAAGTGAGCGTTAGCATCGTGATTAATGAATTGCCGTACGAGCAGATGGTGGGAAGGGTCTCAGTTGGGGGTTTTTCTCGGGTTGGCGAAGCACGGACAAGTGGGTTTGCCTGCTCGATACCTGGGACCTTAATACAGTAGAACCTCTATTATCCATGGTAATGAAAGGGAGTGAATTGAACGGTTAATCGAGAAAATCGGATAATCCGTACCAATACCATTAAACACTTTTCATAAATTAAGTGTATAATACATAGGCCTAATTTTCTCATGGTCATAATATGTTTATGCTCGACCATGCCGAAATGTAGTAATTATACACCTGGTAGCAGTCCTTTAATGCATGTCATTAAAGTACACCTACTCATTAAAGTACAGGTGTTCAGCCAATGACAAGTCAGCTTACAGGTGTTCAACCAATGACAAGTCAGCTTTGTACCGTTATAAAACCGCAAGTATCGATTATTCTCGGATATGCAATCGAAAGAGAATTAGCGAAAAGTCACGGAGGCTGGAAATCCAATACTGTCGCAGAAGGTTATGTTCTGTTACTATAATAATTACCGTTAATTGTAAATAATATTCAAATAAATTCAATTTGTCATCTCGTTTTTCAATTCTAAATCAATTTTCAGGTTATACCAGAGTAATGTTCATCTCATTCTGTGCCAAGGTCAATGAAATTCGACCTCGGAAAAAATCAATACTTTCGCGTCTGCGCACATCTCACAATTCAGGTCAGTTCGCACATAACCATAATTTTGAATACTTTCAAGTTAGAAATTTGATCGAGCATAAAAAGTCGTATAAAACTTGCCTATAATGGTAATTAAGACGCTCGTATGAAAATTATGAAACTCGCTTGCGCTCGTTTCATAAACAATCATACTTGTGTCTTAATTACTACCATTATAGGCTCGTTGCATAATGTACTATTAACATGCTAGTTAGAGAATCAGAAGTTAACTAATTTTAAGTCCGGTTGTGATGGTTGTCTACTGTATGAATATATAGGAATAGAGGTCTCGTGTTGTAGATTGACGTAGGTACTCGTACTTTATACACTTTACTCTAGTTTTTTTTTTTATTAAATCGCGCACAGGTGTAACGCCAATCTCATGTTCTGATTCGACACGAAGTAAAGTTTCTGCTTTCCCAACCTCTAAATTATTTGAGCTTTTTTCGTTTCTTTCGACACTTGTGGAAGACATTTTATTTAAAATAAGTTATACAGTACGGCCACTTCAGCAGTAGGACAAGGACTGAATTGTACACGGATTTTACAATTGTGTGGAAGTTCTTGGGATCATTACATTGAAAGCAGGTAATGACTAATTTACAAGTTGGGAAAGACACCCCCTCCAAAAAGTAACTGTATAGGACTTCATATTTTGTTCGGCAGAGAGAGAGAGAGAGAGAGAGAGAGTGTCGGATAACCGGGGTTGTACTGTATATTCAGCCGGAATGGCTTGCAAATGCGCCATCTTGAGGATTAGCTTAATAGATCTTGAAAGGTCACAATGCTGTGTCGTAGTGCCTCCTCCCGTAATTCAACGCATTTCAATTCGTTTACTTCTGAATCTGTTGTGACGTAGCTACTGTATGTCTGTGTTCTTGGTCTGTATTGGGAAAGAATATTCCAATGAATAGGCTGACTAATCACAATCCATTATCGTTTTGTTCATTGAATTACCGAAACCATTCAATTAGCAAGTTACACGTGTAATTAATTTTTCTTTCACTTGAAGTATTTCTCAGTGACATAGTAGTGTTTTTAAGTGCGCTCGAGTGATTGGCTATAACAGTCCCAATAAGCACTACACCGTTCGTAATTAGACAGATTAACTTGCTTTACTTCGTGACTGTGAAATTGACACGAATTCACAGCTAAAGGCGTCATTGCAGCTGCTAATTTTACTGCGGTTGCACAATGCGTTTCGCTATGCTTTATACAGCACCACCGTCATTATTGTCCGACGCAATGCAGATTGAAGTGGGGTTATGTTTCTTGAAATATTCAGACGATATCTCAACCCATGTGCTTAGTTCGAGAACGGTCATAGCCTACATCATATGAAATGCGCTTTTTTTATATGTAATGTATAATTTCGATGGTCCGTCCGCTCTTTAGCCCCAAATATTTTATGCTTTGTCTGTCGGAGGCCTCTATTGTCTCATGAAACTTCTTCAAAGAAATCTGTCTGCAGGCAGGGGAAGACTCTAATTTATTCACAATTTACATTTGAAAAGATACATATGAATTGATACCCGAAATGAGCATATGCTCGTACTCGGGTACAGTCCAGTAGTCTACATAAATTTTACAGAGATCAATAATAATGTTGATAGTAGGAATAATAGTAACAATAATAATAATAATAATAATAATAATAATAATAATAATAGAATAACCGTGACGGAGATGATACAAAGATAGTAGGCTAATACAAATTAATTCAATAATAATAATAATAATAATAATAATAGTAACAATAATAATTAGTGGAGGCCGGGGTATTGGCGAACACATAGGCACATGATGCAAAAATTGCTAATATTAAGAGACGTTTCACAAATTCCATAGTGTTAACGTATAGTACAATGCTTTCTCTTTCTAACCCATATAGTAACAATATATAGAATACATTATTTTTGTAAAATTTAATAAAAGAAAGAATAGCGAGCATGTTCGGCATTACCCCTGCTAACCGGGGTAATCCCGTAATGTGTGTTCGCCATTTCCCCTTATGTAAAAATACATTGTAAACGTAAAACATAACCACATTCAAAGACGAAATGAAGAATAGATGTAATTGAGAATTATTTTATTAATTGTGTGAATCTAAAAGTTAAGCATCATTAACAGTAACTGAATACACAAGCTATTTCGATTTCTTATTTTGAGCAAAAGTCACATAAATATGGGTTTAACTTGTTTTCCCACGAACTACAGTCTTTATGGGTCCAGTATTTAATAATAGCGATAAAACAAAAATATTTACAATAATAAAATAAATACTAAGACAGATAAAATTAAAATATAAAACCAGTTAGCGAGAGTTAACACAATTTAAATAAGCATATAATTGCCAGGAAAAAAATGACGAACTCGAAAATCAACAGTAAAGTTCGTTGTAACTCAGACGACAGCAACCGCCGTATTGACATTGTGCTATGCATTATTGGTAGTAGGGGGGAGCCGAAGGTCTACGTAACTGCCGTTCTCTTCGAATCTTCTCATACAATCATGGGAAGTTAATGCTGAAAAACAAAATGTCTACGAGTCAAACTGTTCATTGTTACCAGGATAAATACAAATAATACTGAAATATATTAATCTAGTTTCAGTTATAGATCTCCCCTTTTGTGCAAGAGGTATCATATCAAAATATTTTATAAATGGCGGGGAAAATATAAATTCCAAGAAGTATTTTAAAATTATACTAGATTTAAAGCCTGCAGAATTAATCCACCATTGGCGTTGCGAGTGCGTCACTGAAAGAAAAATATTGTTTAACTGTTTTCACTAGCAATAACCAATATTTTGAATAAGAAATCCTTTATATTTCAATTGACAGATTGTTTTAAATTGACCAATGATATTCAAAGGAAGGAGAAACTGTCATTGAGGTAGTTCTGGTGATTTTGCAGGTTCAAATGGTTGAATTTGTAATGGATTTTTTATTCTGGAGATGGAGTTGAAAGGTTAAGGATTTTATAGGAGTCTATTTGAAGAAAAGGAAATTGTTCAGAAATGTAGTAAATTACGTGTTAAATGAGAGGTGCGTGGTGATGGAAGTGCAAACTTTGTGGTTTATAGTGAAGGAAAGGAACGTAGGGACATAAAACACAGGGCACGGTGTAATGTGAAGAACGCAAGACTTGCATTAATTCAATAACCACTGAAAAATAGTGAAGCACAACAAATAATAATCATATAATCACACAGTTTTCATAATGTAACTTCATTTCTACGTCCGCCATTACGCTAGGCAGTACTAACAACATCACTAAACAAAAATCACAAGGCTTTGAATATCCTGCACAGATTCGTATGTGCAAGACATCAAAAGCCTGAACTAACCTTACCTAACCTGTCCAAATTCGTATATGCAAGGCATAACAAAAGCCTGAACTAACCCAACCTAACTTGTCACAGATTGGTATATGCAAGGCATAGCGTTAGTGTATACTAGCATGAAACTTTCGTAATGTAATATAGTTGAAAGTGCATACGCGAAATAGGAAGGAAACTACCTCAGCGCTAGTTTAACCCAAAGAAATTATGTAGCTGCTGTTCTCAACACAATAACTAGATTAAGAAATTAATTTAGGGTCGCTTCTGTTAATTCACTCTGCAATAACGGACAACGAATTTTTTGCTTTATAGCAACTTTTCGGGAGTCAGAATTGATTTTAAATTCCATAGCATTAAACAATAATTGTTAATGTTATTATCTTTCGTATATTAGATGTCAGTTACGGGCAAATTTGCAAGTGATGTTCCCAAAACTTGACCCTTCCCCATCTTAAATTTCTGGTACGCCACTGGTTTGCAGTGTCATTTGTCCGCCAAAGACAACATAGAACAACACAGTGAAGAAATATCCATGCCCAGTGTGGAATTCGAACCGACAACCGTATATTTTGCTCCTATAACCTGTGAATTTCGAACTGGGGGCTCAAGGTCGCGTACGAAAGTACAAACCACGCAAGAGTCACTGAACTGAAAACTGTGAACTAAAGCACTGGTAATTCAGGCTGTCCCAGCTGACATTAGTTGAGGAAAATGGTCCAGGATTGGGGTAAAATCACGTGGTAAATGCAGTCCATTGCTTGACCTTGAGCCGACAGTTTGAAATGTACCGATAATAGTAAAACAATGCATTTCGTAAATCTTTAAGACATGTATTTAAGATCTAAACGAATTATATACTGCTGTGTTTTTCTTCGTAGTAACCTATATTCCATCGCTTTCGTATTAATAAAAAAAATATATATATCTATATGTATAATTTGAACTGGTAATGGAAATTGTGGGAAAACGGCTGAACGGATTTTAATAAATGGCCCCTCATTTTGAAGCTTGGAACCCAAAGTTTTTCGGAAAAATAGTAGTTTTCAGTGAAATGTCAATTTTCCTACATAATTTTCCTATTTTCCAAAATCCATCTGTCGTCAGTTTTGAGAACTAGCTAATTGCATTCAGGAGAAGCGAAGCGAGCATCAAATCGGCACATGTTGCATTTCAGAATAAAACAAAACACACACTACAGTAAACAATATTACACGAAGGCCATGATCTGCAAGAATGCTGACATATTTAGAGCTCAAATTAAATTGGTTATTAAAAACTTAACTTACTAAAAATAATTTACAGGTTCTATTCTGTGGTGTGTAATTTTCTGGGTACAGCTGTGTGTTGGATATTAAAAACTACAAAACTTGAGGTGGTTTGATGACATTATTACCATTAGAAATGAAATATTATTGTAGTTAATGCCGTGATGTGACTATTTTTCATTAATTATACATATTAATGCTATATTGATGATATGAAAGTGAAACGTTTTAGGGTTAAGTAGATGTAGAGAATAACTTAAATTAGATTTTGATTTCTATATGTTACTGAGTGGCGGCTATATAGTATATATAGTATATGTTACTGAAAGCTATAAACTTACGTAAGATAATAATATTATTAAAAATCAAATATTTTTATAGTTATTAATCAAGTGGGGTTGGGTCTTTTTCATATATTTAATGGAGGTGTGGTGTAGATATTTATATGTGTGGTTCTCTTCAGTATTGGCTCGAGAGAGAGAGAGTATCTTTCATTATTATGGAAGCAAATTACTTTCGGAATGTCTGGTATTCTTCATTGAAAATAAATCTGAAAAATGTTTATTTGAACGTCTAATGAACTTAGTTTGCAGCATTTGCTGCACAAGCCACTAGTATATATATATATATATATATATATATATATATATATATATATAAACTTACATATGACGTTTATGACTTCCATGTCCAAGAGAAAATATTGACACTATATAACTTATGTACTGTATCGGTAAGATGTCGCTAAATGAAGCGATAGGTTATCTTATGTACACACAGGTAGATAGATGGGCTTGAATAAACGTGTCAAGATAGTTGCTGTGTACTTTACACACGTACTGGCCTGGAGTTGGGTGAAAATATGTCGCTGTTATACCAGTCCACATCCATCACAGAAGCTCCAGCTGAGCATCTGACTTATTAGGGACATACTCTATTAGGAATTAAATTTGTGTGACAGTGCAGAAATCTTTGGTTCGCATCCGCCTCTTGTATATGCACCGAAAAACATTGTAACAACTTCAAGTTTCTTTGTAGAACGAAATGTTACATATTTCTGCACATTTAAGAGACAAAATTAAAATTCTTTGAATAATTTATTATCCTAAAACATTGTTCTCTTAAATTGACTGAGCATATTAGAAATTAAATCAATAGCTTTCCCAAAACACTTCGTAAAATGTTTCAAATAAAACAATATTTATCACGAAAAGGAAGCAAAAACAAGCAAAATTGTATTAAACGTTTTTTGTTTGAAATATCTCAAAGAATAACCCCCTCAAATTAATGACTACGTACGGTTCAGCCTGTATAGATCTATTCGCATTACTATACAGGGTGTAAAGGGTATCAATGCCATTATTTTAATTGATGATTGTTCATGTTATAAGGAAGAAAAAATGTCCGCACAATTTTTTTTATAATTGCAGTATTAAGTAATTATTAAAATTTACAATATTAGGCGTTTGGCAACGTTGCTGGATGGGGAGGAGGAAGTTCACAAGTACACAGTACAGCTCAAGCGGATACAGACATACCGGTACAAAACAGATGCTCTGTTCTAATGCAGGGGCGGACCGTTTACATAAAACGAACAGCAAATACAAACTTTCAATCTCACTAATAGTGCTTTATGGTAAATTTCCATTTTATTTAACAATATTGGCATTATTGATAAATTTTTTTATTGTTTGTCTAAAGAATAAACAATAATAGTTTACTGCACAAAATCACACGAACTTTGTTTTAAATGCAACATTTCAATCTCTGCCGCTTCCATAAAGCAGTACCATTTTTAAAGAAATTTCTGTTTGTGTGATTTTCGAAACCAGGTGAGAGACTCCTAGTTATTAATAACCGTTGAGAAACCGCTACCAAAGTTCGCCGATTAGGTAACCTTTGCGGAAAACGTTGACGGTACATCCTTCTTGCCGCATTTGAATTACGACGACTTTCTCCATAAATTAATAACATATGATATTCCTAAACTGTGAATGACATTGTAAGTTGTTTATCGAATACCCTGTACTGAACTGTTAACCGCTCAGCAGTAGACTATGGACAGGGAACTTAAACTTCGCCGACATGTACGTACGTCTGTGCAGAGTACTGCCTGCTGAACACGTTGCCACGTCTCTCACGCCAGAATATTAACGAATTTAAGCATGCAATTTTATTTAATTTCACGAAAACCTAATAGAACACACAAATATGTATTTAAACTAATATTAACTCTTTGCTAGATATACTTACTGATGTAATTGTTTTCGTAATTTTACTAACGATATAAGCAGTGTAACGCGAATAAAATAAGAGAAGAAATATTTTTTCTGGGAAAAACTATCAAGATTTGATCCTGTGTTGTATGGAAATTTTTTGATTCTGTAGACCATCCCCGAACCAGGTGGCCCGGGTTCGAATCCCGGTCGGGGCAAGTTACCTGGTTGAGGTTTTTTCCGGGGTTTTCCCTTAACCCAATATGAGCAAATGCTGGGTAACTTTCAGTGCTGGACCCCGGACTCATTTCACCGGCATTATCACCTTCATTTCATTCAGACGCTAAATAACCTAGATGTTGATACAGCGACGTAAAATAACCCAATAAAATAAAAAAATAATAAAACCATCCCCGACGACTTTGAAAAAGACGGCACTTATACCCCTTACACCCTGTATAAGTGCAGAACATTGCTAATTGATAAAGTGTCAGTTAAAATCAATCTTAACCTATACGCGATTGATTTATAACAAGTTGGACTCTCAGGCATGTTTGAATGGAACCGGTTATGCAACGCATTCTAACACTAACGACACAGTCTGTAATCGAACTACGTAATCATTACTTCTCTTTTCGATTCGGACTGTAACATTTAGAAAGTAATTCACGCCCCGCGAATTGCGTTGTCGTGATTTATTTCATAGGTATTAACAAGCCTATCTGGCGGGAGATGTAGCTGGGGTTCAAATCAACAGAGCTGCTTTGTAAAATATAGAGTCAATTCAGGGGGTTATTCTTTGAGATATTTCAGACAAGGAAGTTTAATACACTTTTGCTGGTTTTTCTTTTCTTTTCAAGATAAACATTTTTTATATGAAATACTTCATAGCGTGTTTTGGGAAAGCCATTCATTTACCAAATATATTCAGTCAATTTAAGAGAGCAGTGTATTGTGGTAATACGTGATTGAGAGAATTTTAATTTTATCCTTTAAATGTGTAAACATTTTATCCGAACAAATGTAACTTTTCGTTCTGCAAAGGAATTTTATAATGTTACATTTGATCTGATCAAATTTCTGCATATTTAAAAGACAAAACCAAAATTCTTTCAGTAATTTATTATTAAGGCTAGGATTTTGATGACCTATAAATAATAAAAAAAATGTCCTAGAGACAATGCATTTATGACCTAAAAATTTTTCAAAAATGCCCTTAAAAATGCCCTAAAAATTGATCTTACATTGTAAAATTGGCTTAGTAGGAAAAGGAGTTTTGTGCTACTTAATATTTAGACTAGTAATTAAATTAAATTCTAGTACCAACATTTAAGTTTATTTAATTTTACATATTTTTTCTGAGTGATACACTTTAATTGATTATTTTACCTGACGTAGTTTCCATGTAGCCCACCACAAGGCCACTCTTATACGGAATTAGCAAGTATTGAGGAGTATATATTGAAGGTATGATTGGGCTGATCCATTACTGCGTTAAAAGGGCAATTTTAGTGTAGAAAAACGATTAAAATATTATTCAAAATAGTGGGTATTAGCCACCGGCGTAGCTCGGTCGGTTAAGGCGCTTCCTGCCGGTCCGGAGTTGAGCTCGGGCGAGGGTTCGATTCCCGCTGGGGCTGATTATCTGGTTGGTTTTTTCCGAGGTTTTTCCCAACCGTAAGGAAAATGTCAGGTAATCTATGGCGAATCGTCGGCCTCATCTCGCCAAATATCATATCACTATCACCAACTCCATCGACGCTAAACCTCGTAGTTGGTACAGCGTCGTTAAATAACCAAGTAAAAAATAAGGGGTATTAATGGATGAAATTTGTAGACAAAATATCAAAGGAAATAAACGATATTTTATATTAATAATGGGGATTTGTGGCCAAAATTAAATGAAAATGCCTCAGAAATGTCCAAATAACACAAAAGATGCTCTTATGAGTTGAAATAGGCAAAAAATGCAAGACAAAAATGCCCTAACAAACATGTCTTAAAACACTCAATTTATCACTGAGATAAAAAAAAAACTAGTCTCATTCTTGACCCCACCGTAAGGTTCGAAATTAATGAAGATCACCCAAAGCAGGTACATGAAGAGAAACGCGCTATTTACCTTCCATGGTGTGATGATCTCAGTCATAAATATAATATTCAAGATTGGAATGTCATTGGACTTATGTTTGGTGCGCGAGAAACAATTCCCAAATTTACATTGGAGATCCTCAGAAAATTAAAGGTTCCTGATAAGACTCTTCAGACAATTGCATCAACCATTTTAAAATCTTCATTGAACATCATCAATCACCATCTCCATTCATCTTTATAATATTCAATGTATATTATTTATTTTCAATAAATTTTTATCGTTTTGATAGCTACCAAATCTTGTCGCAGAATATTCATTATGTATTTTTTTAACATTAATTTACATTTTCTTTTTTGTTCATTTGAATTGAGTAGGATGCCGATATTTTAAATCCAAGATTTGGACGGCTATCATTTCGATGATATTCCCATATAAATACTAAAGCGGCCATATTTCTGGCGTACTAGAAAAAAGATGCAATTTCATCAAAATCCTAGCCATACTTATTATCATAATATCCTACAGTGCTCTCTTAAATTGACTGAGAATATTGGAAATTAAATGAATGGCTTTCCCAAAACACGCTATGAAATGTTTCGTATATATAAAAGAATCTTTATCTCGAAAGGAAAGCAAAAACGAACAAAATTGTATTAAACTTTTTTGTTTGAAACATCTCTCCCCTGAAATTGATGACACTATTTACGGTTCAGTCTGTATTTAATAGACTTTTTCTGATTTTTATTTCTGTAGCTGGAGGAGCGTTCTGTTGTATAGGCATTCTTTAATGATAACAAATCCATCTGCTCTATAAAATTATGTTTATGGAAGAGATTTGTATTCATATATTCAGAGGTGATTTGTATAAATTGTATGTAAATTACTCAGATGAGGTATAATTATTATTAGTCGTGTTAGATTTATAGTATGTCACGCAGTAATGATACAAATAAATTACCTTTCATTACATGCAACAAAACGGGTTATTTAAGTCGGCTTAGAGATTATATTGCTTTCTACGAGTTTTATTAAGTGGTTAATCTGGAATTCTAACCTTAATGCAAATGCAGTCGATATTGCTGTTTAGAATGTTTGTGTGGCTTTGTCACAAAAATGTGCAATTCCTCAGTTTTAAGATTCTGTTTTCCTACTTCCAAATACAAATCATTATCAGCATAATTCATCAATGTCAGGAGACGTTAACTAACAGAAGCAGTCTTGCAGGATATTTAAATGCTAATCAGTAAATACATATCATTTATTTTCTCATCGCAAGATGACCGGTGGAAAGTGACATCAATTTTAAAGTAACATACGATGCGAGGTGAACTCTAGCCTTGGCTGAAGTCGGTCAGCTCACAGCCATGTCGAGAAGCCGGAACAGATGCTGTGATTTTTGTGAAGCATGTAGCCGCTGTTGAGGATCGAATCGGCAGTTCCAGTTGAGGGACAGACTGGAAGATCTCTGGTTTAATCCCAGGTAGAGATAGAATTTTAATTTCGCCATATTTTTGAAAACGGTAACCATTAGACCACCGGTGCCTGAACAGTTTACAGGTTGTGAGAAATTCATTAACTAGTGGCGCTGTATGTTTGGGTTTTTGCACCGTGTCATGGATACAAGACCAACCGAAGTACTTTGCTCCAACCACGAGAAAGTCTCCATCGGAGACGAAGGAGGGTAATGCTGTGAATGAATGTTGATGTCATAAGGTCACACACGTGGGTACTCTTATCTCTATTGGCTAGCTCTCACAGCACAAACCATAACATTGATACAGACATATTGATACTACCCTAGTTACAAGATTAGATCACAGTTAATCTCCTGTTCTTTTAATCTCTTCATAGGCCTACAGGAAATAACATATGCAGGAGAGCGCATGGTTTTTAAACTGGCGTTATAACGGTAATATTATTTGTCTACTTCGTTCCATAGTAAGCAATAGTAAGCACATTCCTTTCACGGTTGATTTCCTGGTTGGAGAACAGTATTGGGGCAACATGTCATCTCTATCATCAGCAAAGACAAGAGAAGAAACTGTCTGCTGGATTCGCTACTAGAAAAAAATCTGTGTTTTTTTTTTTCTGGAGCAATATGAAGCTGAGGGAAATTCTGGCTTAAAAAGAGAATTTGTAATTATTGGAAAGGGAAATTTTACCAAATTAACTTGTCTGCGTTTTCTCTTCTATAGAAATCGGATGAGTAGGCCAGTATGTTTTGACCTATATAATTAAATTTCCATATTAAAGTTGACTATTTAAGGCTTTTAGGCTTTTTTCATAGAGTTGAGCAAAATATATAAATATTCTTGAACCTAAAAATTTCTGAAGTAATGTTTTAGCTTAATGGAGCAAGACGTCTGAACGTTATTAGAGTTAAAACTATACAGGGCATATCAAAAGTCCGGTAACACTCTCTAAGTTCTGTTTACACCTTACAGAGATTCAATGTGTGAACCACGAGTGACTCTGCAGATGCCCAAACGATAATCAAACTCTTCCCATGCCCTTTTCAACATATCCTCTGTGACCGTGGGGGCAGCTTCTCGAATTCTGGTTTTTAGTTTCCTCTAAATCACGTGGCAAAGGCGGTACAAACACACGGTCCTTTAGTTACCCCCATAGAAAAAAGTCACATGCAGTCATATCGGGTGACCTTGGTGGCCATGTCATGAAACATCTGTCCCTTACTCCAGCACGTCCAATCCAACGATCAGACATCTCCGTATTCGGGTAAGCACGAACTGCATTGTGGAAATGTGGCGGAGCCCCATCTTGCTGAAAGATGAAATCGTCATCGAGATCTTGTCTAAGTTGAGGCACCAACATGTCCAGATATGAATGTCCAGTCACAGTAGCTTCAATGAAGAAGAAAGGTCCGTACAGTTTTCGTTGTGACAACGCGCAGAAAACATTTACCTTTGGTGAATCACGCTCATGTTCAATGATTCTGTGAGGTTTCTGTGTACCCCAAACATGACAGTTGTGCTTGTTAATTGTCCCACTCATACGGAATGTCGCTTTGTCGCTGAAAATTAAACGGCTGAATAACTTTGAGAGTTTGACTTTAAACTGACGTGTGTTTGAAAGTGCTGTCATTAGTAGTTTTTGTGTAATAAAATATTGAAAGTGTTACCGGACTTTTGATATGTCCTGTATATAAAAGTTACGTCATAACGTAAAATTACCAAAATAATTCTTTGGACGTCAGAATTTTCTCCTATATTTTCCGGGTTACGTTTCTAAACGGAACAGTATTTTTTATTGTGGTTCTCGCGTCATTGTACTACAGTACAACACGTTTCGTCAATCCCTAGTGGTCAATAAATCTGTGGGTTTTGTATTGCTGAAATCATGATTATTGCGGCAATGGATTCGTCGCCTCCGACCCATACGCCTACTACTTTTCTATAGACGGGATAGTAATCTTTTGTCGTACTTGTGCAGAAAGGAAAGTATTCGTAATTATTTTTAAGTTAATTTTTGGGAATGATTTGGCTCATGTTTTGATGTCCCCCCAAGCTGTTAGTTTAAAACATTTTGATATAAGGAAAATGTGTTAAACAGTTTATATTTTTTGCTGAGACATATTACAAAAAATCTATTTTATATATAGCCTACGCAAATTTAAAGAATTTATTTTTTTGGACCTACAAATCAGATCACGAGTTCTGCTATGTCTATGTTATGCACTTTCTCACTTATTGCATTCGTTTATGTACTTGCACATGGATGGGCAACTCGTGCTCACAAAGTGCTAAGAAAACCTTGAAAGAGAGAAAGACTGACGGAGCCAGCCGCAACAGTTACAAGTTGTTTGTAGTTTCGCTGCAAAAGCAGTTCACTGCCACGGTGCGCTCTGGCGGCTCATGCAGGTGGTCGTAATATCTACTCCATGATTTGAACTTCAGAATGACGCATGGTGCAATAATTATAGTAATTTTAGGCAGACTCTACCTAAACACACATAACAAAATTATATTATTTCCTAGCTTTGTAAATTAGTTTAGTACTGGAAACACAAACTGAATACAACCTTTTCAAGATACAATAAATATAGCTGCAACACTTATTTAGTATTAAACTATTTGTTAACATTTCTTATTATATGTCTTATTAAATAAATTTTATAAATAAATAAATTAAATAAATAAATAAATAAATAAATAAATTCTTATTATGAAATTTTCAAACACAGAATGCGAGAATTTACAAGTCTTTATATATTAAAAAGTGTTTCTCTGTTGTCAGAAAGGTAATAGTCTGCATTCGCAAACAATAAAACATTCAAGGAAGTATTTTTTACATGCAAATCAAGATTTTCAGGTATAACTCCCTGTAAAGTTGATTTGAATAATTTCGAGCGAAAAATTGTTCCGGAGCCGGGTATCGAACCCGGGACCTTTGGTTTAACGTACCAACGCTCTACCACTGAGCTACTCGGGAACTCTAACCGACACCGATCCAATTTTTCCCTCTATATCCACAGACCTCAAAGTGGGCTGACAACCGTCAAGCAACCAACTTCGAGTGCACACTAACTCCGTGTGACTTAAATTGTGGTTTTCTGTTAACGAACAGTGACGTGTATTATGCAAATCAAGATTTTCAGGTATAACTCCCTGTAAAGTTGATTTGAATAATTTCTATTTTTTACATGTCACAGCAAATGAAATAAGCTTACTTCTAAGCTCTTTCTGTACATTGAGAGCTGTCACACTTCTTTCTTGTATTAAACTCTACCTCAAGCACATACAGTATATATGGAAGCAAAGAGTATATTTGGAAATTCTGACTTAAGCAGCATTACGAACAGTTCGATTCCTGATTTCGCTGGAATCTGAGTGGCGTGCTGTTCTGTACCTTTATCAATTCATGCTATACACTTTAGGATTTTCTATTGGCTGTAAGCCAAAAGGATTTCAGAAGAATCTCGATTCCTTGTCAATTGTCACTCTTTCTCCAAACTTACCAGTAATTCTGCTGTAAGTCTTGAAGTAGGATCTTATATTTGATAAGATTTTCTTATCACTCTTCAAGATTGTTTATAGTCAAAGAAAGTGAAGTTGTCTGTGTTCTACATGATACTCCCACATTTCATATTTATACATAAATGCTCTTACAAGCAAACGTTCTTATGGGGGCAGATAAAAAAGTTATTTTTTTCTCTTCCACCATGCTAATAATGTCAAAAGAAGTGCTTATGCAAATTTTGGCCACTCGACCGCAATTACGAGGCCGTCCAGAAAGTGATTTTCCCTGGGGCCATTTATAGAAAAAAACACAATTGCATGGAAATATTTATTTAAACAGATACAGCAATTGTTTCGCTCTTTGTCAACATATCCCCCACTGGAATTGAGCCATTTGTCATACCATGGGATCAATTTTTGTGTCGTAGAAGTCAGCCGCCTCAGATCGGAACCAGCGTTTAACTGCGTGTGGAAACCAGGTGGCCCGGGTTCGATTCCCGGTCGGGGCAAGTTACCTGGTTGAGGTTTTTTCCGGGGTTTTCCCTCAATCCAATATGAGCAAATGCTGGGTAACTTTCGGTGTTGGACCCCGGAATCATTTCACGGGCATTATCACCTTCATCTCATTCAGACGCTAAATAACCTAAGCTGTTGATAAAGCGTCGTAAAATAACCTACTAAAATAAAAACTGCGTGTGCACCTCTCTCTGTCGATCCCATAATATGAGAAATGTCTTAATTCCGATGGAAAATATGTTGAAAAATAGCTCAACAATTGTTGTGTCTGTTTCAATAAATTTGTCCAATGACATTGTTTTTTTTTTTTTCTGTTAACGGCCCCTAGCGAACTTATTTTTTTATGGCCCTCATAATTGCGGTCGAGTGGCTAAAATTTGTATAAGCACTTCTTTTAACATTATTAACATGGTGGAAGAAAAAATGTAACTTTTTTATATGCCCCCATCAGAACGTTTGCTTGTTAGCTAGCCGATGATATGATTTCCTCGATAATAGTGTGTCTTGAGATTATTTATCTGAAAAATTCCTTATATCATCTCGGGATGAAACCCACAACTTTACATTCATTAGCCAATACCATACCGCCTGAACTACGTCGATTACATATTAAATTGCACAGTTCGTGAGTTGACACCGATACAAGTTTGAACCGTGTTTTCTGCAATTTCATACACGAGAAAATTCAGTAGTTCTATACAAGATAGTCTGATTTTCGTTCTAGCGGGCGGGCATACGCACGAAAATTCTGACAAGCCAACCTGCTTGACATGGATGAAGGTAGGACTACTTCGCAGTAGATAACCTCTGACCCCAAGTTGTAATTATGTTACGGTCTACAAAAGGCGCCTGCTTTTGAGTCATCATGCGTAACGAAAATTAATTCAGTGCGCACGCATGGCAAAATTCACGCAAACACGAGGTACGGTACTCTAGTTTTAATCAAGATTTTAAGATTGTTACGTTCTTATGGCACACATTTGGGATGACCCTACAAATTTATTTTCTTATCTACAAAACTACACCAGAAATGTGTATTTCTCAATTTATTATTATTGTTTTTATTTCCTATACGAAAGAGAAAGCATTGTGATGCAAAATAGGTATGTGTCGAGACTTCGGCGAAAATACCGAAATAGTGCTTAGTGGATTTGGTGACGTCTGAGTACAGCTATTTGTTCTGGTATGATGTAGGCCTACATGAAGTACTATAATAGTTTTGATAATATCTTTACGGCTTTATTTAAAATCATCATTAAGGCGAATTACTGCGGTAGAATCTAACGTTTTTCTTTTTAATTTATATATTTTTTATTTTTATTGCTTACTACTATGAGTAGTAACATGACCTGCTGCCAGGAAGTCAAAAGAAGGATAGCAATGACAAAGAAAGCTTTTAAATAGGAAAAAAAAGCATCGTCTGTGGTCCTTTGGAAAAAATAAGGAAGAGCCAGTGAAGTGGTTTGTGTGGAGTATGACATTGTTTATGGCAGAAACATGGACATTACGACTAAGTGAAGAGAAACGACTAGAAGCATTTGAAATGTGGATATGAAGAAGAATGGATTAAGTGAAATGGACAATCATAAGAAATGAAACTTGTAGAAAGACTGGGTGAAGAATGTATAGGCTTATAAAACTAATGAGGAAGAGAAAAAGAAATTGGCTGGATAATTTGCTAAGAAGAAACTGCCTACCGAAAAATACACTGGAAGGAATAATAATAATAATAATAATAATAATAATAATAATAATAATAATAATAATAATGATTTATTTAACCTGGCAGAGTTAAGGCCATACGGCCTTCTCTAACACTCAACCAGGAGTAAAGACTGCGTTACAAAAACACTACAAATTTACAAATTACACTACAATTTTACACACAAAACTGAATAAGATAATAATAATAATAAAATATAAACAACAAATTAGAAGAAATCAGACATAATATATAACATACAGAAAGAAAGAAACAAGCATAATAATATGTGAACAGCAGGTCAAAATAAATGAGGCATACAAAAAAAAGACAATTATTAATAATAATAATAATAATAATAATAATAATAATAGTAATAATAATAAATAAGAATAGTAATAATGATGATAATAATAATAATAATAATACTAATAGTAGTAATAAAATAGTGCGGTACAAAGTATACAGTGAATACAATATTTCTAAGTACACACAATAAGAAAAATTAAGATTATATATAGCTCAACTTACACATTAGAGATATAACATTATCGGAAAATATGAAAACAAAAATATAAAATAAGTTGAGTATCATTAGAACATAAAAAAAATGTGAATACGTGGAAACATGCAATACAACACTTGTCATAATAGTAAGTTAGTTTGGCAACTCGTCATAAATGGGGAGCAATTAATAAGTTTTGGGCAGAAGAAGATATAAGACGGTGGACACCATTATAGTCTAGCTATGTATAATAATAATAATAATAATAATAATAATAATAATAATGTTTTATTTTCGATGGCAGAGTTAAGGCCATAAGGCCTTCTCTTCCACTCAACCAGCCTTAATCAATACAATACATAAATATAAATTACAAATATTTTCACTACACTTAAAAGGTTCTCCAGCAATAATCTTCACTACACATTTATTTAAATTTAGATAAATCTATAAGGTAAAGTAGTAACTTAATTTATGAGCTAATTTAATTCAATGAATTATAATTAATTTAATATTTGAGATAGCTAGTAAAATGATGAAAATTAATTTAATATAAGCTTACTAGGACTATGTTACAGGGAGAATATATATATTTCTATTTCTATAATGAGAATATTAATGTAATTGCCATTAGAGGTTTTGTAAATCTATTTAGAGAAATTAAAGATAATAATAATAAGAATGGACAGATGTTAGTTTCATTATAAGTAACAAATATTAATCAGCAATTCATCTGTTAAGTAAGAAGTATGAGGAGACGAAGAGGAAGAAGGATCTGTTCTTGGACAGAAAATTATGAATGAATTGTATGAATTTACCTTTCATAGACGTATATTATGTAACAGTAAATACAGTCTAACTAAATAAACGCGCACTTCGTCTCCATAATTTTTAAGACACGTGTGGTCTTTTGTCCCTTATGTTTATGAATAGTGTGTTATATAGTGTTGCTCTCTCTGTATTGAATTTCTTTCCCCTCTGTAAGTGTCATGCATACTGTTCTCCAACCAGGAGCTCAACCGTGAAAGGAATGTGCTTACTATTGCGTCATCTATTGGAGCGAAGTAGATAGATGATATTATCGTCGTAACATCAGTTTAAAGACCATGCGCTCTCCTGCATATGTATGGAGAGATTAAAAGACCAGGAGATTAACAGTGATCTAATTTTGTAACTAGGGTAGTATAAACATGTCTGTCAATGTAATTGTTTGTGCTGTGAGAGCTAGCCAATAGAGATATGAGTACCCACGTATGTGACCTTATGACATCTTATGACATCAACATTCATTCACAGCATCACCCCCCGGCGTTGCTCCAACCACGATAAAGTCTCTGCCGGCTGAGACGAAAGGGAGTAATGCTGTGAATGAATGTTGATGTCATAAGATGTCATAAGGTCACACATGTGGGTACTCATATCTCTATTGGCTAGCTCTCACAGCACAAACAATAACATTGATACTACATGTTTATACTACCCTAGTTACAAAATTAGATCACTGTTAATCTCCTGGTCTTTTAATCTCTCCATACATATGCAGGAGAGCGCATGGTTTTTAAACTGGCGTTATAACGGTAATATTATTTATCTAATTCGTTCCAATAGATGAGGCAATAGTAAGCACATTCCTTTCACGGTTGATCTCCTGGTTGGAGAACAGTACTTTCGTCAAGAGATCCTTTTCTGGAAGTGGCCTGATGCAACTGCATCCCTGCCTGGTGCTAGACGAGAGGCTTGTTTGTAACTTTGTTTATTGTGCGGTTTTTTATCCGATCCATTAATAACACTGTTGTGTACTGTGCCAGAAACAAACGTATTCTGTTTCTCTAAAGTAAGTAGGTCGGAATCTGTTTTGTTGTAGCGAATTTCCTTTGTGCAACTTCTGTTTATTGAGTCGATAGTGTTTGTTCTTTGAAGACTATTTAAGAAACATGTTTAGTTACTCACAGTGCCTTCTGATTCAAACATTAGTCACCTAATTCAAATATAAGTGACTAACTCAGATGCATTGCTCTCCTGCCTACTTGTGGTGTGGCTATGCTTGTTGAATGTTGATGTTCTTTCGGCATTCTTTCTATTACTGATCGTTAATCGAACTTTCGGTGTTTTCATAAAAATTTAATAAGTCCCTTCATTGGCGACAGTGCGAATGAATCGAGTTTGGTGGTCCTCACGCTAGGAGATCACAGATTTTGCAAGATTTTTTTTTTTTCGTCGTTTATAGGGTGATTCAAAAGATAAGGTCAACCGGTGTTGAGGTTGGTTAGTGTGATATAATTTTTACTTACTACCGTTTCACAGCTATAGCAGGTTAGACATTTAAGTCACACTTGATTACTTTCACAATAACTATCGAGCAAACATTCTGATGGGGGGCAGATAAAAAAGTTAATTTTTTTTCTTCCATCATGTAAATAATATCAAAACAAATGTTTATACAAATTTTGGCCACTCGAACGCAATTACGAGGCCGTCCAGAAAGTAAGTTCCTGTGGAGCCGTTTACAGAAATAAAACACAATTTCATGGAAAGATTTACTGGAACACATACAGCAATTGTTGAGCTGTTTTCCAAAATATTCCCCACCGGAATTGAGACATTTGTCACACCGTGGGATCAACCTTTGTATTCCTGTGTCGTAGAAGTCAGCCGCCTGGATCGGAACCAGTGTGTGACGGGCATCTGCACCTCTCTGTCGATCCCAAGGTGTGAAAAATGTCTCAACTCCAGGGGGAATATGTTAAAAATAGCTCAATAGTTGTATCTGTTCCACTACATTTTTCCAATTAAATTGTGTTTTCTTTCTGTAAATGGCTCCACGGAAGCTTATTTCTCGTAATTGCGCTCAAGTGGCCAAAATTTATACAAACACTTGTTTCGACATTATTAACATGATGGAAGAAAAAAATTAACTTTTTTATCTGTCCCCATGAGAATGTTTGCTTGTGACTAACTCAGATGCATTGCACCCCTGCTTGCTTGTATGTCTGTGCTTGTTGAATGCTGATGTTTGACTGGCAGTCGTCGCCCTCGGTAGCGCAGTTGGTATAGCTCTGGCCTTCTATGCTCGAGGTTGCGGGTTCGATTCCGGTCGAGGTCGATGGCATTTAAGTGTGTTTATATGCGACAGGCTCATGTCAGTAGATTTACTGGCATGTAAAAGAACTCTTGCGGGAAAAGTTTCCGGCACACCGGCGACCCTGATATAACCTCTGCAGTTGCGAGCGTCATTAAATAAACCATAATAAATAAAAATTGACTGGCAGTCGTTCTATTTAATACTGATTAATTCAAACTTTCGTTCTTTTCATCAAAATTTCGTAAGTCCTTCATTAGCCACAGTGCGAATGAATTACTGGGACTGGTGATCCTCAGGCTAGGAGCTCTCACAGATTTTGCGTGATTTTTTTTTTCGTCGTATATAGGGTGATTCAAAAGAAAAGATCAACTGGCGATGAGGGGGATCATTTTTATTTGCAACCTATTCACAGTTATAGCAGGTCAGACATTTTTTAAGTTACACCGGATTCTTAGGTTCGAACCTAAGATGTTGCTTTCTCGTTACTCTCGAAATATCACTTTTCTTTTCCGTTTTATATACCAACGAATAACATACTTGCGTTTTATAAGACCACTGTTCATGATTATTCTTCTGTTATTCTTCATTCGTTCGTGTGAATTTTATACTTGTTATGTCTCTGACGCCAATTCGTTTCCCGTGTAACACGATTTTGTACTGCAATGTCGAAATTCAGGGGTTCGTATCTTTCGCGTGCAGCGAACTTCGTCTGGAAAACCCGATGTCGATGTGATAAGATGCATTCTAGTGTAACGTAAAATTAATATCAGACCTGTCGTGACTTCTGAAGGAAACCCGATGAGCTTCCAAGGCAGCCCTGCATATCGCCCATTGTTTCCAACCCAAGACCCACGCCATTGATTTAGATACGAGATTTATTCTGGTTCTGTTATGTAGCGTAACCATGCACGTAACACTTTGGCGAACAAAAGAATGAAATATCCTGATTCGTGTCGCCCTACCGAGTGAGGTGATTGACATGGTTACGAGATCTTCTCAGCATCTCTGGCGTCGTGTATCAGCCGCTGAGCGCTCCACGGAAATCGTTAAGCACGCACGAAGCCACTTAAGTCATTCACATGTGAGCTAATTGTATAACCCGTGTTTAACGTCCTCTTTTAGAGTTGCATATTTAAGAGTAGCGGATGTCCACCATGGAACAAAGAGCGGCACTGTGGATTCGTGGAAGATCCATCTGCGTTAGAATCAAGCCAAGGGCGTGTGGAGTATTGGACTGCCTTATGTAAATATCTGCAAATTGTGGTCATCTTAAGGGATGAGGACATTGAATTTTTTTTATTTATTTTTATATACACTCTTCACCTAGATAATATCTTATAGCGTCGGCCTGCGTAGCGTAGTCGGTATAGCGCTAGCCTTCTGTGCTCGAGGTTGCGAGTTCGATCCCAGCCCAGTGCTTTCAAGTGTGCTTAAATTCGACATGCTCATGTCAGTAGATTTACTGGCATGTAATAGAACTCCTGTGGGACAAAATTTCGGCACACCGGCGACGCTGATATAACCTCGGAGTTTCAAGCGTCGTTAAATAAACCATTTTTTTATCTTATAGGTACAGTAGTAGCAAAAAAAACCGGACCGACCCATGTAGCTGATTTCAGAGCCTTGTTCACTCCAGAGCACGATAGACTGGTAACTAAGACTTTCGTGGTTCGAATCCTGCCTGGGAAGGAAACTTTTTTTGTTACTTATTCAAATTTATTCCCAATACTTTTCGATTGCTGGTAAAATTCATGTTCTGGGAATAATAATTTAATTAAGTAGTAGAATATCGCTGCAAAAGAAATCGGACCGACGGAATAATCAAAGTCCCCGAAATGAGCCACTGCGCATGCCACGCCCGCATTCACAAGATAGCGAGTAATCTATTGAAATTGTTGTAGTTTCCACTGATGACGTAGCCCATTTCGAAAGCCATTAGAAAATAAGCTTCTAAAATTCATGTTCTGGGAATAATAAGTTAATTAAGTAGTAAAATATCGCTGCAATGGAAAAGTATTGGGAATAAATTTGAATAAGGAACAAAAAAAAAAAAAAAAAAAAAAAAAAAATGTTTCCTTCACAGGCAGGATTCGAACCACGAAAGTCTTAGTTACCATCTATCGTGCTGTCACTGTGAACAAGGCTACAAGCTACAAGGGTCGGTCCGTTTTTTTTTTCTGCCACTACTGGACACATTCTTGGTAGGTGTTCATGCCAGTTATTTTTTTCTGTTTGCAGTCTTCTTCCCTATGTTAAGTTAAATGATATTTAGAAAGAAATACTTAATTGAATACTTTTTCACTTGTATGAACCGCTTTCACACCTCTGGAACTCCAGCTATACATTCAGCCAAATGTTGATAGGCCCACTTTATAATCAGATTAAATATTTCTGTCTTTATACTGCCCGCACTTATTATTCACCCCAATTTGTGTACCAATAATAATAATAGATTATGATATGTTTATTTGTTTTTCTTTTATGTTTTATCATGGCTGGCTGGATTCGAAACTACTTTGTTCTTAAAGGAGGGAAGGGTAAACATTTGGCGATTTTTTGGTTAAAAATTTGGTGATTTTTGGTTAAAAATCACATATTTCGGTTTTTGGGTGGGGGGTAGAAAATGAAGGTATGATGCCTACCTTACACCTTGTCAAAGTTTCAGAAATTTACAATTCATTTTAATATATCAATATGCCTGGTAAATTATTAATAAGTATTTAATGAATTTTAATCTTAAGGCATATAAACTTTATATATAAAGTTTATATGCCTTAAGATTGAAATTTATTAAATACTTATTAAAGTTTCAGAACCCTACCGCGATTGTGTTATTAATTACGCCCTCTTTAAAAAAAGGCTGCGTCCATTAAGTTCAAAATGCATGCAAACTTTCTAACTATTTTTCCCATACTCCCTTTTCGTTCCACTTCTCTGCGTTTACGTTGCTAAGGATTCCACAAATTTTATGCTACAAAGCTGACATTTTTAATACATGTTCTTTAAAGTACCTACGCTTAACGAAGTTATGTTGGCCTTTTTTTTTTTTCAAAAAAAAAAAAAAAGAAAGAAAGAAAAAGAAAAGAGGATAATTTTTAATAAAAAAAATAAAATGTGTGCTCGGACTCTGTAAATTTAATAAATTTGAATATAAAAACGGTAGGTTTATCTTTCCCCCCTATTTTTACGAGGCAAAAAAAAAAAAAAAAAAAAAAAAAAAAAATGTGGGAACAGGTCAAAGATATTTAAAAAATAGACATGATGCTTAAAATTTGGGGGAGAAGAAAAATGTTGAAAATACACAAATTATTATTATCTTTCTGAATTTATATAACTCTTACTGAACCCATACATTAAACTTATATACATCATTACTGATATGAATAAGAGTAGGCTATGTGTACAAAAAAGTCAAGTCAATAGCTTAAAAATATGTGAAATATAAATTTAATCCAACACATAAGACATCATCATATTCATCATCATACACAATCTCGCTCTCGCGCTTGTGGAATACCCTACCCAGTGACATCAGAGACTGTCGGAATTTAGTAGCGTTCAAAAGCAAGCTTATTAAGTATTTTCTTACTGCGTAGAGTAGGTTTAATTTTTACTTAATCAATAAAAGAAATGCTTCTCTCTTCTTAACTTTTACAATAAACTGTCTAGCTTTTATTAATAATCTTTTAGTACTTTGATTTTACTGTATTTGTAAATTTAATATTAATTGTATTTATAATTGTAATTGTATTCTTAATATTGTAGTTGTAATCCCCTGGTAGAGGGGAAGAGAAGGCCTGATGGCCTTATCTCTACCAGGTTAAATAAATAATAAAGAAATAAATAATAAATACATAATAAATTCAGTTATTTAAGACCTACTGTAATTAATGACGTCACCGTATTAATAGAAAGTGTTGCCATATTTCTCGAATGTAAAGCACATAAACGTTTCATCTTAAAAAATGACTAGGCCTATTTTTTTGAAGGCGGAAGGATGCTGCAGGATCAGGCTGTTTTGTAACGTAAAGCACGTCGCCGAGTGAAAGCTTTATCTGGTCCCACGCTTAAGCTATCACTATGGTGACTGTATCTGCGTTTTTTTTTTTGTCTTGGAGAATACGATGAAATATTTCCTATAAATAGATGCCTGTTATTATAGTTTCAATTTGTGTGAAAGGCTTGCCAGATATTCGTGACTTTAGGCCTTGGCCTAACCTACAAATTTGTGCGATTGTGTAGATGGCTATTTTTGTTTCCTGATTTTAGCTATCCCATCACGCGTACTGCAAGGTCTCAGGTAATTTTCTAATATGAAACCGAATATTACAGAGAAGATGGCTCTCACGACCAGCATTCACATGTTCAGGGTCATCCAACCATTCGCATCAATAGGGCAAGAGGTACTAATAATAACCATACGACAGGGTTTTACGTCTCTGTCTTTTTATAGCCTAAAATAATGGAGAACGCCGCTATTACAGGCTAAACTTTCTTTTTATAGATTGTTTGAAAGATGATGCGTCGTTGAATTCGTGAAATAATAATGCGACAATGGTGTAATGATATTGACAGAAGAAATCGAAGTCATGTGACGAAACCTGTATCGCTTTCTCCAACTAAAATTATTGCAGATATGCTTAGGCACCGGCGTAGCTCAAGCGGTGTCGAGTTGGATTTTATAATCTCGAACCTGAGTTCGAATCCCGCTAGGACTGATTACCTGGCTGCCTCCCCTCCCCCAAGGGTTTCTCCAACTGTTAGGTAAATTCATGGCGGATACTTGATCTCCTATTTCCAAATACAATCTCGTCAACTTTCATCAACTCTACCTAACCTTTCAATTGATACAGCGTTGTTAAATAACCGATTAAAACAATAGGAATATGATTTTAATGGAACCTGAATCGTTGAAGAAACAACTGTATACACACGTGGACTTATAGTACATTATGCAACGAGCCTATAATGGTAGTAATTAAGACGCGAGTATGTTTGTTTATGAAATGAGCGCAAGCGAGTTTCATAATTTTCATACGAGCGTCTTAATTACCATTATAGGCAAGTTTCGTACGACTTTTTATGCTCGACCATATTTCTAACTTGAAATTATTCATAAGTATTCATGTTATGGTTATGTAAGTGAGGAGCGGAATTGACCTGAATTGTGAGATGTGCGCAGACGCGAAATAACTGATTTTTTCCGAGGCACGAATGTCATTGACCTTGATATAATCTAGAGCATAACATGAACATTAGGCTTGATATAACCTGGAAATTGATTTAGAATTGAAAAACGAGATGACAAATTGAATTTATTTGAATATTATTTACAATTAACGCTAATTATTATAGTAACAGAACATAACCTTCTGCGACAGTATTGGATTTCCAGCCTCCGTGACTTTTCGCTAATTGTCTTTCGATGGCATATCCGAGAATAATCGATACTTGCGGTTTTATAATGGTACAATGGTGATATCTCATTGGCTGAACAACTGAATTATAATGAATAGGTGTACTTTAATGATATGCATTAAAGGGCTACTACCAGGTGTATAATTACTACATTTCGGCATGGTCGAGCATAAAAGAATTTCTGTGTGCATTCAACATTACAGTGTGTATATATTTTTTCAACTAAAATTTCTGAAAGCTACTTTGAAAATTGTCAACTGAGTGAAGACATATTAAAAATGGACAATTGGTGGAGACGCATTGAATCGTAAACTCAGAAGACATCCATCCAGTTACCAAGAAAGAAAGATAATTCCGCACTTAAGCTACGCTGTGCTTTTTCGAGTAATGTCGAAGCTAAATTTTGTTATTAATTTCTAATTACACGATTTGGTGGGGAAAGTAATGCGAGGTTTTTATTTAATACTCACTTCTGCAATGTTGCATCTTTGGATGCTTATACAGGATGTTTCCGAGGTGGTGTTACAAACTTTCAGGGATAATGGGGAAGGGCACATGTATCAATTTGAGATAAGGAACCCTGGTCCGGAAATGACCGAGTCGAAAGTTACAAGCAAAGATAGGTGTGTGGAAATGAAATAATTTTATTCCTCTGTACACCTTATTTATGTGTATTATCTGTACATCTTACACATACTGCATTCATCTGACGTTGTTCACGTTGTCTACTTACAGTATTTCATTCAGTGCGCTGTCTGAGGGGTGGGGACAGGAAACTACACTAAAGCAATGCAGATAGCGTAATGTGTAACAGACATGGTCGGTCCTGATATGCACGTCTGTAGACAGCAGTGTATGTGTACAAGTTGTAGTGTCCAGTCGATCAGTCCTAGTGAAATAGAGGAATACACGAGAGCGGAATATGCAGACATGATTTTCGAATACGGATGAGCCAATGGGAACAGTAGACAAGCTCACAGATTGTATCGGTGCAAGTACCCACGTAGGAGACATCCGGCCCATAACCATCCAAAAGTTAAGGGAATAAGGGCACGTGGTGAAAAATTACAATTCTATTTCCACACAACTATTTTTGCTTATGACTTTCGACTCAGTAAATTCCAGACCATGGTTCCTTATCTCAAATTGATACATGTGCCCTTCGCCATCATCCCTGAACGTTTGTAACACCAGCCCGGAAACACTCTGTATACAGTAGGTACAGAACTATTTTCTTGTACGTTTCTGAAACTTACCCATATTTTTGAAAACTTAAAATTACAGACACCTACACATGAAAGGGGCGTGAACGCTAATTTGAACCCATTAGAAAGGATAAGGGTGTGGTGCGATTGGAGATACTTCTCTTTTTAATTTTAGCCCCATTTTGAGAGCAAAATTGAAATTTATTTCGTAACGTTCGGCGTCGAATAGCACGCTTCTAAATCTGTAATTATGCTCTCCATTATTTAAGGTCATCACGTAGCGGGTACCTTTCACACGAACTTTAATGTTGCAGTTTCTGAGTTTTGCGAAACCGCCTGCATTCCTACGCGTATTCCCTTATCTCGGAACCAGTCGTAGTATGGAAACATTCTGGCACACTAATGCGGCATGGAATTAATTGGACCAAATGCACAACAGGTCTGCGTTGAGCCGTGGAATGTCTCGCTGTGTTCATCCTTGATTTTACAGATCCGGATGATGGCTGCCGAAGAATTTGCTATTGTCTTGCGTTCTAAGACAGGAATCTTGGGCGTAGTCAAAAACTAAAAATAATGTCAACATTGAAAGAAGACCATAAGAAGTAAATCCAGTAATAGCGGCAAGAAAGAAAATATATATTACGTTGATGCAAAAATTCGTAGCATTTTTTCGCTGTGACAAAAATCTTTTTATGCTCGACCATGCCGAAATGTGGTAATTATACACCTGGTAGCAGTCCTTCAATGCATGTCATTAAAGTACACCTACTCATTAAAGTACAGGTCTTCAGCCAATGATAACTCAGCTTACATGTGTTCAGCCAATGACAAGTCAGCTTTGTACCGTTATAAAACCGCAAGTATCGATTATTCTCGGATATGCAATCGAAAGAGAATTAGCGAAAAGTCACGGAGGCTGGGAATCCAATACTGTCGCAGAAGGTTATGTTCTGTTACTATAATAATTAGCGTTAATTGTAAATGATATTCAAATAAATTCAATTTGTCATCTCGTTTTTCAATGTCGAATTCAATAATCAAGGTTATACCAAGTTTAACGGGATTATACAGGGGTCAGTGACATTATTGTTCCTCGGAAAAAATCAATACTTTCGCGTCTGCGCACATCTCACAATTCACGACCTAGAACAAGGTCACTTCCGAGCTTGTCAGATACAAATAAAATGTATACATCTGAATACCGGTAATTTCAAGTTAGAAATATGGTCGAGCATAAAAAGTCGTATGAAACTCGCCTATAATGGTAATTAAGAAGCTCGTATGAAAATTATGAAACTCCCTTGCGCTCGTTTCATAAATATCCATACTCGATTCTTAATTACTATCATTATAGGCTCGTTGCATAATGTACTAATATGAAATGAATAGGAGACCAAAATTGATCAGTTATACTGGGTGTTCATTTCAAAGTGTGTCATGACGTCACTGTTGTGAGTCAGCGATTTGAAGCGAGTTTCAGCTTTTGTCAGAGAAGTTGCCTATTATTCAAGGCGTTCAATCCGAACTTGAGAACGTGTTCGGTATAACTTGAACGTCGTAGCAGCAGATGGCGGTCTGTACGGTCTGTGTGCTACCATAACCTCTTTCGGACTGTGTTTTGCGCGGGCAAGTCGTACGCAGGATATTTGTTATCATCGATTGCGTACGGCAACATTCCACAATACAAATCAAATGCTCCGTGTCCATGTTGACCGTCGAGTTAATGTCAACATATACGTAAGTAATCCTCTTAACCCTCTCCCCATATCCCGACAGTAAGAAAAAACCCACCTCAGTACATGTTTCCAAACAGTTCACATTCCTGCCACTACAGGAGTTACCGTACGTATCGGTAAGTACTCTTCAGAATGAACGCCGTACTTGCCAGGCAACTTCTCTGGCATATGGGTAATACGCCTCTGCGGAGGTGTAGGAAGTTTGAATTCTCTAGGCTCATCGGCTAGCCACATGACGGCATACAGCGAGCCATGACACACTTTGAAATGAACACCCGGTATATCCTAGGAAGAAAAGTAAAGAAGTTAAACTTGCGAATTCTAAATGAGGCAGTAGAGGAGGTGGACAGCTTCAAATACATGGGGTGCACTATAAGCAGTAACATGAGCTGTAGCAAGGAAGTCAAAAGAAGAATAGCAATGGCAAAGAAAGCTTTTAATAGAAAAAGGAGCATATTTTTAGTTGGTAATTTAAAGACGCTGTATCAACTTACTAGGTTATTTAGCGTCAATGAGATTAGTGATAGCGAGATGGTATTTGGCGAGATGAGGCCGAGGATTCGCCATAGATTACCTAGCATTCACCTTACGGTTGAGGAAAACCTCGGAAAAAACCGAACTAGGTAATCAGCCCAAGCGGGGATCGAACCCGCACACGAAAGCAACTTCAGATCAGCAGGCAAACGTCTTAACCGACTGAGCCACACCAGTGGCAGGGAGCATCTTCTGAGGACCTCTGGGAAAATAACTAAGGAAGAGACCAATAAAATGCTTTATGTGGAGTGTAGCATTTTATGGAGCAGAAACATGGGCATTACGAGTTCACATACTCAGATTTTCTCAGCCCCAAATTCTCTTACAAGAACACTTCTCGCGTACCTTTTAAATGTTTCTGCTGCCATTTCCCCTATTGACATTGACATTGAATTCGCCATGGACCTGTCACCCAACAGTAACACAGTTCACTTTTGTTCTTTGCTTTCATCCTTTGTTTCTGAGCAGTGTTAGCTATGTTCACTTACTATTGTCACAAAAGCAGTATGGAGCTAAGAATTCACATTAAATTCTGTGTAACACCTATTCCAAGAATTCTGTGTTTGTTTCTTCGAGCAGTTTCGAGGATGCCAGTACGGTCTTGTTGAATTTCTGTCAAGATGTGATAAACAAACTGAACATTGAACTTTCTTGTACCTAAAAATTGGAGTAAAATCTTGCGTATGGTTTCCATATCCACACTAAAGAAATCCTCAAAGTTACACAACGTCCAATTTGTACTCTTTCACTAGCCTACTTTTCTGTCTTCGCTTCTGATTGAAACTGGACGCCCTGGTTTGGTGTCGTCTTTCAAAAGTCCATGGCGTTTTCTTTTGTCTTTGATTGATTATTCTCGCGTTTTTATAGAGAAAAACATAATAGGCTACGTTTTAACATTTGGACTATAGTGATGAATGGATACACTCATTTATTGATTAACATCCCTTGTTCTCTTTAGCATAAGAAACGTCTTTGTTCTCTACTGGACACTACACAGTTCAGTCTGTGTCTGGTTGCGTAGACAATAACGAAATTGTTCTCTGTTTTTCTTCTGTTACAGTTCACTCTTGCTTCGGAATTCGTGTTTGTAAGAGCCAGCTATTTTTTATCACAATAATTAACTTGCTAAATTAACTTAAATATCTTCAGTGTGGTATATATCGAAACTATGTGGTACTGTACCAAAGTAAATAGTTTTGGTCAAAACTTTCCGCCATTTTCAAATTTTTAACTAATTTATTGATTTCACGAGTACAAATATTAATGTTACTAGCCGTACCCGTGCGCTCCGCTGCACCCGTTAGAAATAAATATAAAGTAATTACATAATTAAAATAGGACATTTGATCCAGGGAACATTCGTGTTTGATAGAAGGATAAATCGTTTAATATGTTACTTAATTTAAATTGTATTTAAAATATTAAAATGCGATCATTTTGATGCAGAGACCACTCATTTGATACAATGACAATTCCTTTAACATGTTTCTTAATTGTTATTACCAATTATTTTTGGAAAAGCGAAAATTAACAGAGAAATTTTGTCTACAGATTTATTATTATGTTTATATTATATTATATTATATTATATTATATTATGAAAAAGTGTGTTGATAACGGATGTACTCGAATTAGAAAGTTTTTAATTTTTTTGTGGGAGCTCTTGAATCTCAGGAGGAACAACTTTTACAACAGCGCAACATAATCTGCTTGGCTCATTACACAATTTTTTTGCATTGCATTTATTGCATATGTATTTTATGTATTTTAACACGATTCAATTGAGCATAGTTAAAATTTGAATTATAAAATAATGGATTGCTAAGCTAACGTACTATTACTGCATACTAAATCAATACACTCTCGTTGTTCGTTAATTCTCTGAGATAAAAATGAATATGTTCATAAACATTATTTTAAGAAATACAGGAAATGAATATACAGAATAACCTATCAAGTTTTCTGTGCATAAGAAGCTATTTTAATCTTACCTGTCCTCAATTCACTCACAAGTTACTGTAATAACATTATAGCATTATGTCCATCCAGAGGAACTACACTTTCCAATGATGAAATAATAATTAATTATACAAATCGGTTAATTTAGCTTCTGATATTACTTCATACAAACACAGAAACATTGTCTGTAGGCTATCTTTCATAGCTTTCTATTGTTGTGTCCAAGGCCCCTTATAGACGAAGTCATTTGTTTTTTATTTCAATACACCGCCTTAGATGGCAGTTATTTTAATTTTAAAACTCATTTATCTCATTAAATATCAGTCCTATCAAAATTTTTCAGGGAACAAAACTTATCAGAAATCATTTTTAAAGAAACGTTTGTTATGTAACATATTTCACAAAAATCAATAATAAGCGAGATATTTCGATGTATTTAATTCAAGCCCCCTTATAACCCCCCCTTTTAAATAACGTATTTTGAAAGCCATATAGCCTATAATCTAAGTTACAACGAACTTAATTTATATTCCAATTTTCATCGAAATCGGTTCAGCCATTATTGCGTGAAAAGGTAACAAACATACAGAGAGACAGACAGACATACAAACAAAAATGTCAAAAAAGCGATTTTCGGTTTCAGGGTGGTTAATTATATCTGTTAGGACCAATTATTTTTGGAAAATCGAAAATTACCAGAAAAATTTCGGCTACAGATTTATTATTAGTATAGATTAGTGATATAGCCTACAATAAATATTTTGAACTGTATTGAATTTATTGGAATGAGACACTAGGACCCAGCACTGCAACGTTTCAGGATCTACGGTGCTAACCCTGAAGTTAGGTGCATTCCCAAACCCATACCGGCTGACTACACTAAGGTTCACTATGTACCCGGATTTCGAACAGACCACAAGTGTCACTATGGATTAAAAAAAATCTAGGCTGACCGGGTCTGGAAACTGACGACCTGTGTGACAGGCTTAGGATTGCCACCTTTGTTTTTTTTGGGGGGGAGGGAGGAACCCTTCTAATTTTGTTTTTAGACATTTAGCATGATAAAATACATTTACAGAACCTGTTCCTGTATAAATGTAATAAAACTATTCATATCTAATTTAACAAAATATTGTATAACCAATATATTTGTTAAATGTAATAAATTTTAATTGTCATTTATTCATATCTAGGAAAACATGAAGTATTGCGGCCATTACTCGTATTATCAATGATTTAGCGGCCTGAAGTAATGTTGTATTATTTTTATTCTCCAAAATAAATGATCTGCTTGTCTGAATGAAGAGAAAACGTCAGCCTTTATCAAGTCAACAGAACACAATACTCACTTCTTACAGCTGACCACTTAAACTTCATAGCATTACAAAAATAAACCTCTACACATAGGCATAGTAGACTCTGTGTTGAAAATAATTATATAGCGGGGAAAAAAATGTAAATAACCCTTTATGGAAGACGTATTGTAATGTAAAAAGTAAGAATACGAGAAAAACGTACAATCTGGCAACCCTGGAGGGTGAATGTCTGACCGGTCAGCCCCCACAGGAGAATATGGAAGTGTTGAAAGTGCGTAAATTGAGAATGAATAATGTAAACCATTGAAAACTGCAATTTAATAAGCAGCAAGGAAAATCTTGTTTACAAAGAAGATGCTAAGACTTCAAAGTATTGGAGAGCATGGTGAATGTTACTTATGTCCCAGCCACTATAGGAACTTGCTAAAATACCTTCAAAATGCCTTGGAATTATACTATTGATTAGTAGAAATTGATGTGATCACCGGGAGAGCTGTAAGCCCACCCAACCCACACTAAATACGTATCTTACTTCGGCTATATACGAAAATTGTCGTGCGTGAATGAAGAATACGGCCATATTTCGTTAATGTAACAGTGGATTTCAGTGTTGCCAACATAGTAATGATACTACACACCTAATCAAGCCTAACTTAACCTCATAATACTACATACCCAATCAAACCTAACTTAACCTCTCTCATGATACTACACACCTAATCAAACCTAACTTAACCTCTCTCATGATACTACACACCTAATAAAACCCAACTTAACCTCTCTCATAATATTACACACCTAATCAAACCTAACCTAATCTCTCTCATAATACTACACTCCTAATCAAACCTAACCTAACCTCTCATAATACTACAAACCTAATCAAACCTAACTTAACCTCTCTCATAATACTACACACCTAATCAAACCTAATCTCACCTCTCTCATAATACTACACACCTAATCAAACCTAACTTAACTTTTCTCATAATACTAGACACCTAATAAAACCTAACTTAACCTCATAATACTACACACCCAATCAAACCTAACTTAACCTCTCTCATGATACTACACACCTAATCAAACCTAACTTAACCTCTCTCATGATACTACACACCTAATCAAACCTAACTTAACCTCTCTCATAATACTACACACCTAATCAAACCTAACCTAACCTCTCATAATACTACACGCCTAATCAAACCTAACCTAACCTCTCATAATACTACAAACCTAATCAAACCTAACTTAACCTCTCTCATAATACTACACACCTAATGAAACCTAACTTAACCTCTCTCATAATACTGCACACCTAATCAAACGTAACCTAACCTCTCTCATAATACTACACACCTAATCAAACCTAAATTAACCTCTCTCATAATACTACACACCTAATCAAACCTAATCTAACCTAACCTAACCTGTCATAATACACCTGACACATAATACTACATAGCTGTAGTAACATTCCTCACGTCTAGTATAATTTCGTTTGCATGTATTTCCAAGCCTGCTACTCGTGTCGGCAGCCATCTAGTGGAAGTGGATCGTAATGCGAGGAAGAAAATTTGGCGACTTTCATAATAATTATATTTAGTTCGTTCAGTGTATGTTTTCTGATGTTAATGTAGTGATAATTCCATATTAATACAATAAGAATTGAAAAGTGTTGTGGCTGTGATAAAAGTGTTGAAATTTGATTTATAGCGCCACATTGGCAGTGATAAAAGTATGCAATATTCGTTCATTGGCCGGTGAATACTCTACCTTGTTCGAGAATAATACTGCTATGACTTCAGTGTTGGATGCAGCACATTATCAACACTCTACCGTAGAACCATAGCATGACATTATCGTTGCATATGGTGCAACTAAAGATAAAATTGACAACATTTTTCCCTTGGCATCTTTATAGCTCACAAGCGATATACGTAATACCTCAGCGCTCGATTCAGCGTTGCTAAGGAACGTATGAACAGGAACAGATGGTCGCGTTTAAAGTTGCCAAACACGCTGATTACATGTCAGACGTTTGATTTACTCTCCTATCGGGGACAATAACCACAAAGTGTATACCACAAAGGGTGGTTCGACGGGTGCGCAGTTAAAGCTTGAATACGGTCTGGCACACGATTATCATAGAGATGAATGACTTCCCCACTACGCATTCTAGTCTCATGGGCGTTATCAAGTATCAGACTCCTTGAATTTTTTTATAACTATCTGCGTCATAGGGGTAATTTCGTATGCCAGTGTGATCCGTACTACAGTTTTCAATGGAATGCGACTGAAGTTTTTATTCCTTCGTGATAGAGTCCAACGACTCGTATTCATGAATGTAGATCTGGGCAGGGTTTAAGCTAGAAAATAAATAATTGCAAATGTCACAAAAATGCACAAATGAAAATAAAGGGAATTGATATTAGATTTTATCCGCGAGTGGAAAGTTTAGCGTCTGAGGCGAAGCCGACAATGATAATTTCCACAAGCTAATAAAATCTGTTTACTCTCGTGTACTATACAATATTTTATTCCCTACTGGTATCTAAATTTATTTTAAAATTCCAGGCGTTTTCTTTGCAATGTGTTGTCTGTGAAGTTATAGCGACTATTTCGTTTATATGACGTCATTCCATTTTCGACCAATGAAGTGTAATGAAATTTTGAATTCCAACCAATCACAGTCAGACTTTGCGATAATTTCTGCAGCTAGATTTATCGCTATCAATTTATCCCATGGTCGTTCTTTTGTTTAGTCGTTCTCGCCAACTGTTTCCCCGTAAATTGATGATCATGAATACATTAAGATGCAAATACACGGCTAAACTTTTCTTTCAACTTTAAAGCAATGAATGCAAGATTGATATTTAATATTAATTGATATATTTACGCAGCGAAGGCCACGTTCAAAACGGCGCACCATGTAGACACAAAATCTTTATACATCTTAATTGAACGTACATTTTAAATTTGATTCTTTCAATATTCTTCCCAGATTGCACGCATACGCGATTGGAATATTGAACTGTGTAGATGCAGCTTTAGTTCCGTTACACACTACAGCGAGAATGTTGTCGAGCTATAAAAAATGCTTTCGTGTAGCACTCATTGTAAGTAACGATCGAAACAAGGCACAACTGACATTGGTCCTGCTTCCACAGGTAACCTATAAAATTGTAGCCTATAACATTTATATTGAAATTAAACAATTAATAGACGTTCAAATTTATGTAACATCATCGCATATCAAACTCAAAGACCTTGCATAGTAATAATGTCTTTGATCAAACTGCCTTTCGTATGGCGTAATAAAATTCGTGTTTTAATTAGGCCTATCTATACAGAGATGGCTTCACTATGTAGCAACATGTCTCGCTGTGAATACATAAGCATTGGTATATAGCTATCCCCACTGTTACTGTTAAATTAAATAATGATTTCAGCAGATAATGAAAATGTATTTGTTATAATAATAAGAGAAAAGTGCAGTACATGTAATTAACATTGTTAAACCTGTATGTCGCTTTTCGCAATTGGCATTACTGAATAATAACATCGCATTTCTTTATTGCAATAATCGATATTCATCTACGAGTATTTCAACTTCACAGTGTCTGAATAGGTTAAGTATTCGTTAATATACAATTATTAACATTTTGTGATCGAATTTTATGGATATATTATTAAAATTTTTATTTTATTCACGAAATAGTCCTAATAAATGTCACTCGAGGTCTGAGATTTCCCAGATAAATCCACTCGCTTCGCTCGTGGATTTATCGGCAGATCTCAGACCTCTCGTGACAATACTACAGATAAATGAATGAATGTATGGATTTTCGGAATATGTATTGTATGTCTTTCTTGTGTTAAATTTTACTGTACCTGGTTAACATGTTTCGGCCTGTTATTGGCCTTCTTCAGAACTGGTTGTTGCTGATCTTGGCGCCTTTTGTTTTGTTTCCTGTGGGGGTGTGTTTGTGTAGTGTAATGTGGAGTCAAAAAGTGTGTGTGTTCTGAAATTGAGTTGTGTGTTGAGAATTTCATTTGGATGTGTTTTTGTGTGTTTTCTCAACACACAACTCAATTTCAGAACACACACACTCTTTGACTCGACATTACACTACGCAAACACACCCCCACAGGAAACAAAACAAAAGGCGCCAAGACCAGCAACAACCAGTTCTGAAGAAGGCCAGTAACAGGCCGAAACATGTTAACCAGGTACAGTAAAATTTAACACGAGAAAGACATAATACATATTCCGAAGTGATATAGTGTTAAAAGTTGTGTAATCAAGATGTAGTATGGATTTTATTGTTGTCAGTGTGTTGGTTGTAATGGAGAGAGTGATTAAAAATAAGTTAGAATGGTTAGATTTCCCCGAGTTCATCGGTATCTTATGAGGGCAACTTTATTAAAATTGCAACAAATCAAAGGCATCTCTTCTGGTGTGTACGGGGTAGTATTTATATTGCGATTACGTGGTGTATAGTATGTTTGTTTATGGAGTCATATCTATAAGTAAGTTAATTGGCGAATATTTTGTTGAACAGTTATTAAAAAAGAAACAAATAATGTTGCTAATGCTTCAGGAGCAAGAACAAAATTGCAGACTTTCACATAAAATCAGGCAAAAGCTTGTATATAAATTATATTCCACTAATATCTTTACTGCTTCTATTCTGTAGAACTTTGCATTCCTATCTCTCAGCTGTAGTTTTCCTGTAGGCTTAATAACAGCAATAGTAGATAAAATATGTTTACTTTTCTCGTTAATGTAATTTACTAGTAACTAGAGTAAATAATGCCAAATACATATCATCATCGACGCTACAGCCCAATTTGAGCATCGGCCTCCCTTAGAACTCTCTTCCATGCATCTCTGTCCCTGGCAACCAACCACCATCCTTTAATTCCCACTTTCTTTAGATCCTCTAACACTCCATTCATCCATCGCAGTCTTGGTCGTCCTACACTCCTTTTTCCTTCAAATTTATTCCCCATAACTTTCTTGTATCTCATGATCTGCCATCCTTTGCACATGTCCTGCCCATCTTAGTATTGATATTTTAATGACTGTAACCACATCAGGGGTCTTACTATATAGTTGGTAACGTTCAAAGTTGTATCGTATTCGCCATTCTCCTTTATCACATATTGGGCCATATATCTTCCTTAGAATTTTGGTTTCAAAGGATCTCAATCTTGACATATTAGTCTTTGAAAGAGTCCACGTTTCACTGCCATATGTTAATACAGGTTTTACCAGAACGTTATAAATATTGCATTTTGTTTCCCTTGTAAGAAGTCTTGACTTAAAGTGCCTCAATAATCCAAAATATGCTTTATTGGCATTTTGAATTCTTCTATCAATTTCTTCACTAATATCATTAGTGTCATTGATTACGGAGCCCAGATATACAAAACTAGAGACCCTCTGAAATTTATATTGATTAATTTTTAAATGGGTTGTTGTTATCAAGTCCCTTTTTTGTTTTTTACATCCAACAATCATGTACTTAGTCTTCTGTTCGTTAATTTTCAGCCCCATTTTTTGGGCTGCTGTTTCTAAAGCAGTAAATGTTCTCTTAACATTCTCCACAGATCTACCAATGATATCTATATCATCAGCATAGGCCAGTATTTGGGATGATTTGTAGAGTATTGTACAGGGACATCATTTTATTTTTACTTGCATTTTTATTGTACCTGCATTTCTGAATGTACTTCACTCTCACCCCTTCACTAATGTCCTTGCTCCCGTCAGACACACAAACTTACGGCCGCTGTTCCATTCGAAGTCTTCAAGCAGTGAAGTAAACACTACAGTGTATAGTGTGTTTCATAAATATGATTGCGTTTTCTATAGAAGAAAGAACCTATATCAATAATATCGTACTAAAAATTATATTCAAGAAACGATAAATTCAATTTCAGAGAATATGCTTCAAAATGTTTTTAATAATATGCGTACTGAATTGAAGCCTGCATTGTAATGAACGGCAACCATTTTCAGCAAAGTGTTTAAAATTCAGATTAGCTTTTTTTGAATTGAGGTGGCTAGAAGCAAAGGAATGCTAGTGACATTTGTAATAACATGAGTTAAGTGCATCCAGTGTAAGCAAAAGTATCTAAAATTTTAGTGGCAAAGGGATATTTTAATCGCATCACACATTAAAATTAAAAAAAAAAATTTCACCGATTTTACGAAAGCTTAAGTATTCAAACCCCATTTTCTCAAAAGTAACTTAAGTGCACTTACAGCCCTTTATTTATGACCCCCTCAATTTAAATGCACTCTCTATATTGTATGTTAACACCAATAATTAATATGCTAAATAAAGTAGACATTACATAACGAACATAGCCGCCTGAAAAGTTGAGTTTTTGAAAAAAAAAAATGTTACTACTCTACTGTATTTTGATAAAATCCGTAAAAGTGATGATCAAACTGAAAATCGTAATATCGTATTTCCCTACAACATAAATGGATACACTACTTTTCTCTCCTCCTATACCTAGTAAAATGATTTATTTACATATTGCACTAGTAACATCGAACTCCTGTAATGGAAGGGGGCAACAGTGTTTCCGACTATAGCCAGGTTAATGTTAAAAATGTTGGTAAAAATAAAGTGATGTCCCTGTACTTCTAGTTTGTACATCTGCATTCCTTATCACTTTTTCAAGGGCAATATTAAATAAAAGACACGTTAAAAGAGATGACATGTGAAGCATGGCCTTTGCGTATGACGTCATGATTCCTGCATTAGGCCCGGTAAGATAGCGGCGTCCCCGGTTTCGCCCTTACGGTATAAAGTTAAGATGATCCAGACTAATAGGTAAAGAAAAATTGATTTGAGTCTTGTGTTTTATAGCACAAGTGACTGTACACTGGAGTTCGATTTTGCCGACCTTTCGTTCTCTGTTCACAAACAGCCAAGTCACTTTGACTCACCTCTCAAGGTCAGAGTTGTTAAATGCCCCCCTGTGTGGCGGACACGGTATGGATCCTCACCGGAACTCAAGACAGACTGTGCTTCATGTATGCGGTACGTGACACTGCCCCCACGTTCCCAGATTTCACGAATCCAGCGTTCTCTGCTCCATCCTGTAGGGGGAACACTTTTTGCCGTGTTTCTCTGGTCGCGACGGCTTCTATTAGTGCGATGTACGACTGATCGTTGTGGTCAGTGTAAGTGGAAGCAATTTAAGATTTACATGATGATTCCCGTCAGAAACAATTATCTACTACAAGATTATCTTTGGAATCGCTCTGAATCATACAGAGGTGGAATCGTTGAAAGAGAGAAGCTCCGGCAGAGGTTAGCGTCCTGTGACCTTACAAATTATTATTATTATTATTATTATTATTATTATTATTATTATTATTATTATTATTATTATTCGGTAATTTTACTTGAAGCAAGTAAATAGATAATTTTGGAAGTAAATCCCGAAATGACAAAGTATATGATTATGTCTCGTGACGAGAATATTGTACGAAATGGAAATCTAAAAATTGGAAATTTATCCTTTGAAGAGGTGGAAAAATGCAGATACTTGGGAGCAACAGTAACAAATATAAATGATACTCGGGAGGAAATTAAACACAGAATAAATATGGGAAATGTCTGTTATTATTCGGTTGAGAAGCTTTTATCATCTAGTTTGCTGTCAAAAAATCTGAAAGTTAGAATTTATAAAACAATTATATTACCGGTTCTGTATGGTTGTGAAACTTGGACTCTCACTTTGAGAGAGGAACATAGGTTAAGGGTGTTTGAGAATAAGGTGCTTAGGAAAATATTTGGGGCTAAGAGGGATGAAGTTACAGGAGAATTGAGAAAGTTAGACAACACAGAACTGCACGCATTTTAATCTTCACCTGACATAATTAGGAACATTAAATCCAGACGTTTGAGATGGGCAGAGCATATAGCACATATGGACGAATCCAGAAATGCATATAGAGTGTTAGTTGGGAGGCCGGAGGGAAAAAGACCTTTGGGGAGACAGACGTAGATGGGAAGATAATATTAAAATGGATTTGAGGGAGGTGGGATACAGTATGATGATAGAGACTGGAGTAATCTTGCACAGGTTAGGGACCAATGGCGGGATTGTGTGATGGCGGCAATGAACCTCCGGGTTCCCTAAAAGCCAGTAAATATTATTATTATTATTATTATTATTATTATTATTATTATTATTATTATTGGTTATGGAAAATTCAAGTCATTTGCGTATATGATTTAGATTTATAACACCAGACGGTTCCCCATATGCTACCCAACTGTCCATCTTTTGAAGAAGACGTATTCTCTTCCTCTATCTAAAGCACGGGAACATTCATTGAAAAAACGATCACGACTACATTTTATTTTTAACAATGCCACAAGCTTATACAGATTTTTTGTAGTTTTAAGTCACATTCTACATTACGATTGTCCATTGTACATATACGGAGTGATTCACGAGGATTTACCGCCACTTACGTTAGCTTATTTCCGACAACATTCTGAGCAAAAAATGTCATATAAACATGCGAACTAATCTCAATATTGTCAGAGTTACATTAATTTGAAGATATTTGTAAAATACTGTTATTCTTGAGTTTTAAGGGTAAAATAATGTTACAGATAAAGAGTGAAGTATTCAGGAGTATCATTTCTTTAATTGGATAGTACGCTGAAGCTAAAAATGTGTTGTGAATTCCATAGTTGCGTCATAGAGAATTTGTTTCGATTTTCAACTACAAAATTACATTTGTGCGATATCGTGCGTATTTGCTTGTTTTCCGCACAGAACCAATACGCGGTAAGTGTGAAATACCACATTCAGTATTCCCAACGTAACACACATAACAATTTCCCTCTTCTTACCGCTTAAGCGCGACATTTATTTTACTGCTTTATGCTTTTAACATATTATTTTTAGAGACGTTTAACATAGTAATAATTATAAATTGGAAACTTACCACTGCAATGTCACCTAAATTGCACTGTTAATTATTATTTTTAAATATTTGCAAAAATTAAGTAAAGTCTACTACTCCACGAAACTTATTGCATTCCTGATACAAGTAACATTAAGGAAGCCGTGAAAAAATCAACGAGATTCCAGATGCCGATGTTATTACTGCAATATGTTATATAAATAATATTGTTAAAATATTAAAATGAAAAATAAATCATTACATAACCTTACCGTTTGTTTTAAGTTCGCATTTATAGACTGGGGGGAAAAAAAGACAGACGTATATCACGGCCTGCTGGAGTATAGTAAACACAGAAAACATTTTACAGCAACAATGTTGAAAAAAAGATATTTTGGTGTTCCGAAGTTGGCGTCATTAAACAGAAACCAAGATGGAGATTTCATTGCAACTAATTAGAAATTCGTCTTTCAGGTATGTAATAAACGATCTTCGCACAAAATAATGTACGATACACGAGCGGTATGTTTGTTTTCATGTTCTCGGAAATTAAAAAAGCTCAACTACGTTTCGCTTTTTCAATCTTTTCCTCGATCATGAAAACGTCAACATACCGCTCTTGTAACGTATGTTACTATTTTCTTATGTATTTATCACAACAATAAAATTGTTACAAATCACACCACTCTTGTAAATTATTCAAGATTGTACATTAGAATGCATAATTAAACTGTAAACAATTAAGTTCCTAAAGTCGTATGATTTGTAACAACAATCTCTCTCTCTCCCTCTCTCTCTCTGTCTCTCTCTCTTTCTCTTTTAAACTTTCCACAGTTACGAATGTCTTCGTAATCTTAACATCAAGGCGAATAAAGAAATCGAAGTTTTGAAGCGACTTCTGCGCCCTGAACCCGCCTTTATACAACCACGTTTGGTAAAACTTGTTTTATATCTTGTCAAGTCTCTTGAATCAATTAACGTCAAGCTTTTATTGAACAGATCTCAGATGGACAGTGATAGGCATAGCGTCAGGAGCTTTTATTGTGGTTTCACGTGAGAGAATGATTAAAATTCCTCGTGACGGAGCAGGTAACAGATTATTTTTTTATAGAGATGAAATCATTCACATCCCTAAGCTGGTATCTTGTTAAACAGCTGCAATTTTAATTTGATGACGTCATTCCTGCACATGCCTATAATGATTAACGTATCTTTATAAATTGACACGGTTCGACTTTGGTGCAAGTCGCGATTTGTTTTCTTTAGTACTTTGAGAGAGAATCATGCAGTACACATTCGTAAATAGAAGTGTATTGCCTTGTAATTTGATAGCACACATTTACGTGAGTCGAATATTTCAATTACAACAAATCTTTACATGTTCTCACAAATATAAAATGAGGGGGGTCAGTAGGAGAGGTGTGTAAGTGCACTTAAGTTTTTTTTTTTTTTTAAGAAAATCTGCTTGGAAATACTTAAGCTTTCGTAAATTTCGTGAAAATTTTATTTCAAATTTAGTGTGTGATGTGGCTAAAAGATATATCCCCTTGCCAATAAAATTTTAGGTGAATTACCTTGCCCTGGGTATACCTAACTCATGTTGTTAGGAATGTCACTTGTACCCCTTTTCTTCTGACCTCAAATATCACCGAATTTTTATTTTTTCAATAATGTTATGAGTTTTAATAATAGTTCCCTAGGTCATCATCGTCATCATCACCATCATCATGAATTGCCTTGGCTTAGCTTGACGTTTACGTCGGCTGGACTCGTCGTACACTTTGGACCATTGTGCGCCCTATACAGAGTGTTTCAGACATACTTCGACAAACATTGAGGGCGTGTTCCTCACACAAAAAACAAGAAAGAAAGTTCATATGAACATATGTCCGAAAATCCTTAGTTTTTTAGTTATTCATGAAAAGAACTTAATGAAACATATGTTATACTTGTTTTTTTTTTTAAATATGGGACATGACAGGAGCGTTGCGATCGGAAAAACAACTGAATGTCACATAGCGTGGTAGGCCTGTTGCTATGGTAACAACGGTTGAGTTGCCAAACTTACTGTTGCCACATGGCGAGTACGTAATAGTTCTCTTGGCGACATTTATTGCGCATACAATGTGAGCATTGGTACGTTTCGTCTTTGATTCTCTGTCGATTTTTGTGCTGTGTTCTTACCTTAGCGTCAATTGTAAATGAATGTTTTAACGTCAGCCATCGTAACGTCAATTGATACCTTCCATCAGCTGGCAGCGTGGTAGTCAATTAGTTCCAAGTTCGGCCGCTAAGCTGTCATGTCCGATCTTAAAAAAAAAAAAAAAAAGCAAGTATAGATATTGTCAGCTTGGCAGCAAGTGTTGCAACTTTAATCAATTCGGAAAATCATAACAAATGTTCAAAATGTTGTCCTCTTGCTTCCACTTTAATTCTACAAGGGAAAAATAATCAGTCACAAATCTCTTAATAATAATAATAATAATAATAATAATAATAATAATAATAATAATAATAATAATAATAATAATAATAATGGTTTATTTAAGCTGGCAGAGTTAAGGCCATACGCCTTTCTCTAACACTGAACCAGGAGTAAAATTGCGATAAAAACACTACAAATTTACAAAGTAAAGTACACTACAATTTTACACACGGAACTAAAGTAGATAATCATAATATAATGCAAACAACAGGTCAGTGGAAATCAGATATAATACGTGTATACAACACGTAGAAAGAAAGGAAAATTCATAATAAAATGTGAACAGTGGGTCAAAATAAATAAAACATGCAAATACAATAATAATAATAGCAATAATAATAATAATAATAATAATAATAATAATAATAATGGTTTATTTAACCTGGCAGAGTTAAGGCCATACGGCTTTCTCTAACACTGAACCAGGAGTAAAATTGCGATAAAAACACTACAAATTTACAAAGTAAAGTACATACACTACTATTTTACACACGGAACTAAAGTAGATAATCATAATATAATGTAAACAACAAGTCAGTAAAAATCAGACATAATATATAACATATAGAAAGAAAGGAAAATGCATAATAAAATGTGAACAGTAAGTCAAAATGAATGAGACATACAAATAATAATAATAATAGACTAATAATAATAATAATAATAATAATAATAATAATAATAATGGTTTGTTTAACCTGGCAGTTTTAAGGCCATACGGCTTTCTCAAACACTGAACCAGGAGTAAAACTGCGATTAAAAACACTACAAATTTGCAAAGTAAAATACAATACAATTTTACACACAGAACTAAAGTAGATAGTCATAATATAGGCTAATGCAATCAGCAAGTCTGTAGAAATCAGACATAAAATATAACATATAAAAAGAAAGGAAAAGTCATAATAAAATGTGAACAGTAAGTCAAAATAAATGAGACATACAAAGTATAAAAATATGAGACAGTAATAATAATAATAATAATAATAATAATAATAATAATAAAATAATGAAGTACAAAGCATACAATGAACACGATATTTTTAGGATGATGTCATCATCTAACTCAGTATATTAATGCAAACTTGAGTGTTTTCTTATCAAAACTGGTAAAACTGCTATAGTCATCGTTTCTACTTTTTCATTAGAAAGAGCAATGAATTTTGCAGCAATAATACTGAATTAGGAGATAGCACCACCCTTAAGAGAACTATGACTCTTCATTTGGTGTTTCGATTTTATTATCCTGATCCAAACTTTGTATCGGTCTAATTAAATGTTGAAGAATATTCTTTTTCTCATGATAATCCAAAGCTTTCTCTAGGTCTGATAACTATTGTCAGATATTCTTTGCCGTAACTCAAACCGCCTTCTGTATGCAGTGTTCGCAGTGGCCAGCCCTATTGTACTGGAGAGTGTGCAAATTGCAGTATAAAGTGTAGTGCTCTCCGTCCGAGGTCAAGGAACGGAGTAGAGTGTAATTGAGAAGCGTGGCCATCTGCATCCTTTTTATCACCCAGTTCAGATGTTTAGCATCTCAACAATGTTAAAATTTTCTGTTTCTGGTAGCTATCTTGTAAACCGAGAACAATGTTGTTGATTACTCCGAGAAGTTCTCCTGCTCGAGTGGTCGTTGTCCCCATAATGATGCTGTATCATAAGCGACATTAATGATCTGTGTTTCTGTTCTGCTCCCATGGCAACCGTAAGAATGTAAGCATGTGGTCATACCTCCAGTTTGTGTTAATTTTTAATAGTTTTGTTGTACAGGCTTTTCTTACAGAGATGTTTCTTTCGAATTCCGCTGACGCATCGCCCTTAATTTGTGTTTTTATCATATACCATCTCGTCATTTAATTACGTGTGAAGTATAATAAAATTAAATTGCAATAGACCCCTCGCAAGTCAGAATTACGCGAAATCGTGTGTACTCTTTTCTCGATTCCTAGAGCAGAAGGACTGATACACTCTTTGTCTTCTTCTTTCTGCTTACCTACAGGTCAGTTTACTCCAGACCACGAGCGTTTGCTCATACAGGGGTAAATTTCTTAATTTGTATTTCTGTATATATATATATATATATATATATATACACACACACACACACATACATACATACAGGGACATCATTTTATTTTTACTTCAATTTTTATTGTACCTGAGTTTTTGAATGTATACTTCACTCCCACCCCTTCTACTAATGAAGTTCCAACTCCACACAGAGCCAAGACAGCAGATAGTAAGCAGTACTTAGTTACTGAGTATAGTACGTTCCAGAAATATGTTCGCGTTTTCCATTGACGAAAGAGCTTTCAATATTGAATCATATTTTCGCACAGGTACTGTCCGTTTGTCTACGTCGCATCCCGATTTCCCCCACCTGCTTCTGCTCGCCCCTCTATAAAAGCTGGGCTGTCTTAGCTCTTTTCTGAAAACATTAATTTCTCTTAGGAATTGGGCGTTTGCGTAATATTATGCAGCTGTTTAATTTAACTTAAATAAAAGGGCCTCGTTAAGTAATTAACTGTCACGTGATTTCCTCCCTTTCTACAATCCTGCGGCATAACCACTTGGACGGACAGTAGATATCATGTCTGAGTAATTTTATATTTTCGGGTCGGGCAGAAGTGAAGATCGAATTAACACTACGTAGAGTAGGTATAGAATTATTTCAACATGAGTTACTAGTACGAAGGACGAAACTGGCAATTGGAATTAGATGCAATAGTCTATAGTGCGATAATATGCACAAAAGAACTGAAGCCTGTATCGAAATGAACGGCCACCATTTTCAAAATTGTGTTTAAATATTCATATTATGATTATTTTTCAATTTAACTTCTTTCTCTATATTGTACGCTAATGTGCTGTAGACAGTATAATATACACCGCATAATGAATACGTTCGCATGGATAACTCACTATGTGAGTAAAAAACACTTATTCTTAATACAGTACTGTACTTTGATTAAAGAAAAACCTAATGAAAATGATCAAACTCAAAATCGCGATATTTCCTAGTTTACGTAAATGGATGAACTACTTTTCTTCCTTCCTATATCTAGTAGAGTGATTTGTGTTTTACGCCAGTAACATCGAACTCCAGTCTTGGAGGGGGGAGTAAGTGGTGTTTCCGGTTCTCTAAAGGTATAGACAGGTTAATATTAAAAATGTTAGTAAAAATAAAATGATGTCCCTGTATATATATGTATGTATAATGGTTTCTTAATGTATGTTTTTAATGTAAATAAGTATAACTCTGACACCACCTACAGTATATTATAAGCCAGAACCTCAATCAGAGGTAAAAATTATTAATAGGTATAGGCTATATATTTGTGTTAACAAAAGCCGCCCTAAATAAAGGTTCAATAGATTGGGCTACTAATCAATTCATAATGAACAATGATTAAAAACAATTACGTGACAATTTGAAAGAAAAAAAAACATTAAGATAAATTATAAGAAAACATAGGAAATCATTTATAATAAAAGTTTCTTGGGTACAAATCATTACTAATTATAGCTAAGGATGATTTTAACACGAGATCCTATGGCATCAATCGTTGCATCAGAAATGTTAAATTGTTTAAGTTGATTTAAAGTTTCTCGTGGGATCGTGCCACGGGCACCGAACATGAGCCCAAAAACTGTCCAATGTGTGATGTGGTATTGTGCTCCGAGATGCTGACAACAAGGCTCATATATGACTTGTTTTTCACGACACACCTCTTGTGGCTGTTGCTCATGCATCTCGAAACGGATTGTGGGATCAAGAATGACACCCTTATCCTTCTGCCGATCAATTATGATGGTATCAGCACGTCTAGTAGAACCATCAGAAGAGACATAGGAAGTATTCTGACGGATTGAAGCTGCGATGAGAGAACGAACCGTATTATGTCTGTTGATTCGGAGCAATTCTCCATGATGACAGAAACCCAAGACGTGAGGAAGCGTTTCTTGCTCGTCGCATCTTCTGCAACGGGTTGAAGGGTTGTCAACGTGTAAAAGCCTTTGACAAATATTTAAATGCTGAAGGTAAGCTTCCCACTGGGCTTTAAATACTCCTAAACCTCGCAATCTTATTGGTGCATATACAGTATCATAGCATCCGGGATGTCAGTAGGAATGTTATTTCCTTAACAGCACTGCGAATCAATTTGTCGATATCAGTTAGAAATTTGACTTTAAGCTCTTTTGAAGGAGCACATTGGAAGGGATAAACCAACTGAGGCCAGATATATTGATTTAATATATTTATCTTTTGGTCCGGCATTGGTAAGGCTGAAGTGACCAGCTGATTAAGATTTTTTGTCAGTTTTTCAATTAGTTCTATCGCATTTAATTCTATTTCATCATTAAAAGTAATGCCAAGATATCTTATGACTTCATCTGATTTGATGCAAGATATTTCTTGTCCATCGATCAAGATGAGGGAATCAGAGCAGGGACATCCTTTACGTTGGTGTACAACATTACTTTTATGCGGGTTTACTTCAAGACCAATTCTAGCTAAAGAATTCATAGTCAGTGATGTTGAATATTGAGCGGCGAATTTATTTTTAAACAGTAATACTAGATCATCCGCAAATGCAAGAATGAAAGATTATTTAATTGAGGTGATATATTATATACCCATATTCTCCAGCGATATTACTTTCGCTTAATTCCTTAAATTGGCAAAACTTCATTTCTCACACTAGTTTATTAAAGCGTGTCGGACTGTAAAGAAAACAACTATGGCAATGTCCATAATTTATATGTTGTCTTGCACACGTCCTGGGATCCTGTCCGCACGGCGAAGGTCTGCGAAACGCTAGACACCACCAAGTACGATCAATTATAGCCACTGCCCTTAAAGATGCCGATTACAACACCTTTGAAGAAGTACATGGTCTCTCCGTCACTGGCAGTACACGGCGCATAGATATAATAGCTTTCAAGGAATCTACAAGATCTGGATTCATAATTGATCCCACTGTGAGTTTCGAAACGAATGAGGAACAGCCAGCAGAAGTGGACAAGGAAAAAAAGAATATCTACAATCCTACCATTCCATATTGCTTCCAAAAGTACCAGCTAGAAGAGAATGAAGTAATCGGACTTCTGGTTGGAGCAAGAGGTACCGCTACTCTCTTCATGAAAGATGTGTTTAAGAGGCTTGGAATACCTACATCTATTATTCCGATTGTAACTTTAGCTACATTGAAAGGATCAATTGCTCTCCTGAAGCATCACCTATATTCGAAATGAAACCAAGTTCATTAGCATTCTTTACTTTTTTGTAACACTTGCCTCTCTAAAACTAGGTATATTTCCACCAATCACAAAATGTATTTGCAGCTATGTACTTGTAGGAGTTTCATTGTCAAAACAAAATTAATGATTCACTGAACTTGTAAATATTTATATGGTAAGTACTCTTTGTCCCTTGTGCCACCTCACGAATAGTGAGAAGATTTCTAAATTTCCTATCGTAAAATTGTGAAATGTTGGTTAAATTTAATTTTCCTACCATTTTTTTTCTGTTGTTCTATTAAAATTATAGCATATAGCCTATTAACCTGTTGTATCCTGTAGGATAATTGTGAATTTAAGGATTAACCTGTAGGAAGTTATTTCGATTAGAATCGTAATTATAATCATATTCTTAATCACAATTACTATCGTATCATCTTTATCACCATATTCATCACCATCATCATCATCTGTTAAAGATCGGATCCTTTGGTTCTTTCGTCATTATGTTGTAAGGAATTTGATTCAACACCACTTGTTAGAAATCAGCCTAAGTCCACTTCACTTGTAGCTCGAAATTTAAGATTCTTCCATAGACTGTGGAGAGATAGGTCCTTTGAGTTAAACGAAAATTTCCGTTGGCCGCCATTGCTGTGTCATGCAGACACGGGTTGAGCTAATGGACTCTGTTACATAGGTTAGTGATGCGAATCGGGGCTAATAGCTCTCAATATGACTTACGAGAGGGAAGAAGAATTCGAGAAGAACGTGACGGACACGTATTTGAGGTAAAGTAAATACCAGAGGAATTTGAAAGCTGGTCGCAGTTAGGACGCCGTGTCCGGTCCTCGAGAGTTGCTGTCAACACGGTATTTATTGCCACGTGCTGTTTTGAGGAAGTGATTATGTCTGTCGAGTCGGTTTATGATGGACTGCCCAAGAGAAATAACTAGCCATGGCTACAGAACTCTTGTGATATATTCCAACCTCTCCATCTGCCATTAAACCACGTGGGGATGACCTTCAAGCTATAATCTCTAAGGTACACAGTCTTGTTTAGTCATAGTCAACTCAATCTCCCCCGTGATTTACGCCATAATGGATGTAAAGGACTGTGGTAATAAATTTCCAGGGACGTCTGTAAAAATCGTAAACATCATACATAACATTGACCTCTCAGCATTCTACTCTCTTCTGTTTCTTTTTTCTTCCCTATGGTAACCTTTTCATTCACTGACAACGGATGGATGAGATGAACGATAAGCTCTTAACGTAAATTGAAGACAGTTTAGTGGGGATGAAAGTAAACGCTTGCTATGATTTACTTTGTTGCTTTTTCTCGTCTTGAGATGCGTCCACAGAGAATGGATGAGATTTTGGAGATACGTACATGCCGTCAACATATGTACGGCCTCTTGATGCATTTCTTTGTGACTATTACAGTTTTACTACGTCATACTACTCTTGAGCAATAAAACGGTACGAAAGGACGTCTTTCAACCAATCATGGCTGCTTATCGCTTCTCTAGCATTTGTTTAATTTTATCTCTTCCCTAGCATTTGTTTGTTTTTATCATTACCCTAGCATTTGTTTCTTCGTTTACCAACATTTCAAACTGCAAAAATTCTTTACGGTATAAAACATACTTTGCGATCCTAATTTGTTTCCTGCATAGATAGGCGACTAAAAATGGCGGCTCCGTTCAAATATTTTGGTTAAGGTAACATTAGTGAAATAGAATTTTAGTAAGTCAATTAATATCTATTTTATTGTATTAGAGTACTTGAACAATACGGTATGTAAAACTAAAAACAAATATGTACATACGGAATACTTAATAAATTTTACAGAAGAAGGAGTTCGTCCAAAGGGCTGGACTCGGGAAGAGTACCCAAAACGCTCATTGCATTTCCGCGTTGAATAGCAATACTTAAACTTTGACGCAAATAAGTAGTGCAACGACGATCACCAGTAATGGAGATCAAAATTTGGCCGATTTGAGATACCAAAACTTTAGCGTCATGATTCCAAGGACCGAAGATCTCCACAGCAAAGGGGACAAAGATATAATTGTCTAAAAGATGAGCATATTTATTGAATTTAATTTTCGCGACTAATTCAGCAGCAGATGCTACACGTCTGGAGGTATTCGGCAAGTGAGATGGAGCTAATCTTCATATACTTTCTTCCGTTTTTATCACCTCCCTACCATTTGTTTCTTTGTTTGCCAATATTTCAAACTGCTAATTCTTTACGGCACTATAAAACATGCTTTGCGATCATCATTTGTTTACAGCATAGAGAGTCAACTGAAAATGGTGGCTCCGTTCAAACGTTTTGGTGAAGCGGCCATTAGTGAAATAGAATTTCAGTAAGTCAATTACTATCTACTTTATTGTATTAGAGTAGTTTATTTCTTCTAATCTTTATATACTTTCTTCTAATCGTGTAATAGTCAATTAAATTCCACTCGAGTTTTGATTTTCTCTAGATAAATCAAAACCTCTAGTGAGATTAATAATAATAATCCGTGGCGCTACAGCCCGTGAAGGGCCTAGACCGACCAGCCGGCTGCTGGCTTCACGCCTACATGCCGAAGCAGAGATGGACGATCATCCAACCTGAATGGAGGTATCGTGTGGTTAGCACGATTATCCCCCCAGCCGTTATAGCTGGTATTCGCAACCGGATTTCGCTACCTATCGTAGCTCCCCAAGTGCATCACGATGCTGGGTGAGCACCGGCCCCATACACTGGCCGAAATTTCATGAGAACATTTTTTTTCTCCATGAGGATGTAGTGAGATTACTGTTGATAAAATACTTGGGGATTCCAATTTGACCCGAACCTGTTTACAGTAGGCTATAATATAGCCTACATATTATGTAAACATATCATTATGATCATCATAATCATCATCACCACCACCACCACCACCATCATCATCATCATCGTCATTTACCACACGGATTAAGCTTAAAATAAAAGCCTATTCCGGTTTCAAAGTAGTTTAGTAGGCCTTTTATTTAATTAGCAATGTATTAATTAATGTTTTTTTTCTTTCCAGGTAAGTTTGCAGTTGATTCGCTATGATCTGTCTAAGGTGCCTTGATTTGTGCTACTATGAGGCAAGTAAAATAATATTATAACCACATTTTTTGGTACGGTATTAACGATATACGCGAAATGTGTTAAAAACTTAATTTTATGCCTGAAAAATGCAAATCCTTCAATTAAATTATATGCACGAAATTGATATAAATTCACGAAATTTCTTCATAATCACGATATTTACAACACAAAATAAGCCACCGGCATAAATAGCATCAGTGTATCAGGGTGACTATACCTCTTTGTAATTTAGTTTAGACGACTGGTGCCCCATGCGTTTTCTGTATTTGCCTTTTTTTTTTTTTTTTTTTTTTTTTTGGATTCCCCTGTGAACTTGCTGAAAGGTAGGATGATTCCTCGAAGCATATCGCATACACTGACAGTACAGGCTGTCTTCATTCAGCAGTGAGATGAGACACTTGGAGATAGGAAGCTGGCGTGGATTGTGAGGATGTCAGCGTCATTGTCCGGCGCGGCAGCTGTCTCTCCTAATTGAAAGCTCAGCAGTGTCGATGAGTGAACCATTTGAACCGCGTTACAAGCATTTGCCCGGCTCCTGCGAACGCCCACTTCTTCGATAGAAAAGACCAACTTTATCTATTATTTTGGAGTCTGTGTTCTTTAACATGCGTTGTATTGCCCAGTTTTCTTATTGGAACATATTGTAAATAGTCTATTAAAATTGCGAAATAATACATTATGCAACGAGCGTATAATGGTAGTAATTAAGACGCGAGTATGTTTGTTTATGAAACTCGCTTGCGCTCTTTTCATAATTTTCATACGAGCGTCTTAATTACTACCATTATAGGCAAGTATTATACGACTTTTTATGCTCGACCATATTTCTAACTTGAAATTGTTCATAAGTATTCATGTTATGGTTATCTAAGTGAAGAGCGGAATGACCTTCTAAATTGTGAGATGTGCGCAGACGCGAACGTAGCCTATTGATTTTTTTTCCGAGGGACGAATGTCATTGACCTTGATATAATCTAGAGAATAACATGAACATTTATATTGATATAACCTGGAAATTGATTTAGAATTGAAAAACGAGATGACAAATTGAATTTATTTGAATATAATTTACAATTAACGCTAATTATTATAGTAACAGAACATAACTTCCATCTCCCTTCCCTTTAGGGCACTCGTAACTATGACTATAAATGTAGGGTTGACGAATGGTCACCATTGTTATTGTAATAAAAGCGTTATGAAATGATGTAAGTCGACCTAATTTAAAAAGGATACGTGGACTGTGACCTTTAAAAAGAAGTTAGTATGATTTATATTGGGGGTGAAAGCTATTTCCGCTGAGATTTCGGCCTTATCAGACATAAGGTTAACACACAACTGTGGTAGATACGATCTCTATGTACCGCTGACACACTGTGTATTGCGGGTCATCTACGGATCAGTGGTTTTGTACCATGTCTTAACTGTTCTTTAATAGCAATACAACTTCAGTAGCTGTCTTCGCATTGGTTGAGTGTACGGTTATTTATGATTCTTGTATATTGTTCAGAAGGCCGACCGACAGTCGTGATATTGGTTGTTAAAAACGCTGTAAGTGACATGAACAGTTCAAACTGAAGGTTATTCTAGCTTGCAGTTCTTACCAAAGGTACCGGCATTTCTCTTTTAACAGATACGGTGACTTACGTAATAAAAGCGACTGCTTGGCGGTATTTTTTATTTATTTATTTATTTATTTATTTTGGTGTAGTTAAGATCATCAGGCCTTCTCTTCCACAACACCAAGAATACAAATACAATAATAGGAATAAACAGAAAAATACACTATATGCAAAATAAAGCTACACAAGAAATAAAGAGAGAGAGAAAAAAACACTATAAACAAAGTAAAGACACATAAAAATATACACAGGTTACATTCACACAAACTTTAAATGAGTGATTAAGTATCATAATTAATTGTATCCTAACTAATTAACTGACATAAACAAGAAACTTGAAATTTTAATCTAGATTAAAAAAGAAAAAAAAAACACAAATCAATACTTCTAGCAATACCTAAAAACATTAACTAAGACAAAATTTTCCAATTTAATTTTGAATTATGATAAAGTCCGGCAGTCCCTGACGTCATTAGGTAACGAATTCCAGAGGCGAGATATTTCTACAGTATAGGATGATGAGTATAAAGACGTTCTATGATGAGGGATAGAAAGAAGTGCTTGATGTCGGTTTCGAAGAGTTGTAAGAAATTGAAAGCGCGATAACAGATAATTCGGAGTAGAAGTATGCATGATTCTAAATAGAAGAGACAGTGAATGTATTGTTCTTCGTTCCTTCAGACGCACCCATGAAAGTAACTGGAGGGAAGGTGTTATATGGTCAAATTTACGAGTATTGCAGATGAATCGTATGCACACATTATGAACACGTTGTAGTCTCTCAGCTAAGAATGAACTTACATTAGTTAGCAAGGAATCGCAATAATCAAAATGGGGCATTACAAGCGTATTTCTCCGATCATTTCGCTTTTTGTTATCACCCTACCGTTACTTTATTGACTCCTATTTGGTAATTATATGACTGAAGATGCACCGAGTAAACGGAATGTCAGGTAATGTACTGCGACTTTGACTCAAGCACTAGCGTGTTGTCTTCCATTCAGGCGGATTCCGATCGCCGGTTTGGTCAAGTTTATCTCGGAATAATTCCGTTTCTGTCATTCCACCAACATTCTGAAAGTTCTGTACACAGGTTGAACCGTGAGTAATGTCTTTAATTTTGGGGGGCTTTTCTTTGCGATATTTCAAACAAAAAAGTTTAATATAATTTTATTTGTTTTTGCTTCCTTTCCAACAAATGTACTTTTCGCTCTGTAAAGGGATTTTACAAAGTTACATTTGTTTGGTTCAAATGCTTGCACATTTAAAGGACAAAACTGAATTTACTGTAAAATTCACACAGAGTTGAAATGTAAACATTCACACCATTTAACACAATTTCCTTCTGTCCAGCAATGTCACAATGACAAGCGAAAGGGAGGGAGCAGCATCTATTGTTTTCCGCCAACAATTTATTTATTTTGCTAATAATTGTAACATAAAATATAATATAAACACAAAAACTTTAGCTCATCCCTGAAAGAGTAGAACTCGTGCGGATTCCTGAATTGAAATTAAGAAGTATACAATACAATTTGTCTTATGTCTACTACGCAATAAGAATATATAAATTTAAATTTATAATTTTTATAAAATCCATTCATAACTTTTTAAATTTAATAGTACAACTATTAGAATTGACAAGATAAGGATATTTAAATATAAATTTGTTATATATGCTTGGGCCTAAATTGACGGGTTGGGTGCAAGAAAGGTACTTCTCTCAAATGCAAGTTTTGAGAAAATTGATGTTGAAAATTCAAACCTTAATGATGTTAACTATGCACGCCTTTACATTTTGGCTACTCCTGACCTCTATTATCACAGTACTGAACTACAACTTGATCATATGCGTAACAGACCAGGGAACACAATAAAGCGTTTTACTCAAAAAGGGCATATCCTCTAAAATGCCCTTCTTGTACCCAGCTCTTCAATTACTACTATGATTAAATCCTGTAGCAGTGTTGCATTTTGGTTCAAACAATCTTAAAGAATTTATACTTATTGTTTCATTACTATGAGAGTACAATTCAAAATTATTTCGTTTTTTTATGTATGAATTTTATTAATTCGATAAGTTATAATAAATTTGTCTTATGTTAGAACTTTAAAGTCTAAAAATTTTTGAGATGGAAAATCAATAGGTTTATGAAGACATATTTTAATTATTTTCTTCTGTAATAAATAAAGTGGATTAAATTGGACTTAAATAAGCTACCCCATCCTGTAATTCCATACATAATTACCGATTGAAATAAAGTTAAATATATTGTGCGTAATAGCAGCTGGCTACGGACTGGAAGGTCCAGGGTTCGATCCCAGGTGGTGACAGGATTTTTTCTCGTTGCCAAACTTTCAGAACGGCCCCGAGGTTCACTCAGCCTCCTATAAAATTGAGTACCGGGTCTTTCCCGGGGGTAAAAAGGGGTCAGAGCGTGGTGCCGACCACACCATCTCATTCTAGTGCTGAGGTCATGGAAAGCAAGGGGCTCTACATCCATGACCCCCAAGTGCCTTCATGGGATGTTATGGGGATACCTTTACCTTTTATATTATGCGTAGTAAACTTATTGATAAGTATTACAAAGGTACTTAATGTGTTTGTTCCCTTTTAAATAATTGTCGCAAATTATGCCTTAATATTTAACTTCAGAGGACTCCTTAATAATCGGACATTTACATTGTATAAGGCAACAGTACTACTTAATATAGATGTAGGAGGTTTATTACATTTTTTCAGGTAATGAGAATGGAATAATTATGGTTTTATTTTCTTTGATAGGAAGATAATTTATGTTAAACCATTTTTTTTTATTAATTTAAGTCCATTATTTGAATTATTATTTTCGTCATACCAGGTTTTTCCACCAAAATATAAAACCGTCATCTCGTCATCTGCATAAGAATAATGAACACAACTGTATTGTTGTAAGTCAATTTTTAGTAAGTCATTAATGTAATTACAATTACACATCCCTTGAAGTTCTTTGAGACGTTCTTTTTAATGGCATCATCATGAATTTTGTAATACACAAAATTATAGCAATTTATAATCTCGGGGTGTTTCTGTAGACACTGTGTACATGTTGAATTCCAAACTCTATTATGTTGCAGTCCAGAATTAGCTACTTAAACTGCCGGAACTGACGCCAAATTTGAAGAATTTAAATAAAAGTTAGTCATTTGAAAGGAAATAATGGCTGCAGCTTCATGTCTCCCGCATTCGCAGAAAGCGTTTGTTATCCACACGGCTGCAGCATGTCGTATATTTAGAATGCAGAATGACCCCTTCACTTCCTTTGAGCGGTAGAAGAGGTTTGTTTAGAAGTGACGTCAGTTTCCAAATGCAGCTTATGAGTGATTTACGGAGAGGAAACTTTAGTTTCCAGTGTTTCATGCTACTAGCTGAGAGAGTGACAGGAAACCATGACAACTCCTTTCCAAGGACCAGCCTTTAAGGGTCATAATGCAGTGGAAATCAGATGGTTCTGTGGTTCTTGAGGAGTTATGATTCTCAGGTCGTTTTTGCAGCCACAGATATATGTCGCTTCCCGTGCCGCAGGAAGCTAGAAGCTGCGCTCTGATTACTTACGTGGTTTTACTCTGAAGTGATGGAGTTTATTTTTGCAAGTTCTCCTACTGAGAATCATAGGAGAGGCGAGACAAAGAGCCAAGAGCTCTAGTGAACAGCGGGGAGGGAAGACTCGCGGAAACGTTTTGCTTCCTAATGTGATTATCTGTCTGGGCCACCAAGCACATTAGCTAGTCCCGATTCAGTTACATTCCCGTCCTTGCACGTAGGAAAGATAGAGATAAGGGAAAATTTGTTCTTTATTTTTCATTTTCTCGTTATATGAAGTGTAAAGTGAAAGCTTGATGTATTTTTCGACTGTTACAGAGATAACCGTTTTATTAGAAATATCTATTTTCTACATTCCAAGCTACATCCTTGATTTTTGCTCACCTAATCACGGTGTGATAGAAAATGATGTGGTGAAGTTTCATTTCTGTGGTTGGATTAGTTTCTGAGTTAGTAACAAAAATATTTTAAAAAATTTGCACATTTCAAAATGAAATATGCCGCTCAATTTTACAGTAAAATGTTGGAATTTTTTTTTTCAAGACCAGTGCTATATTTACAAAAAACATCACGTATCAGTTTTCCTATATCTTTACTACAAAATTGAGAACCAATTTTTTTTAACCACTGCATACCTAAAAACAGAAATTTTCCATTGCCACTATAAATATTTCGTTTTTTATTTAAGAATAGTACATTATGCAACGAGCCTATAATGGTAGTAATTAAGACGCGAGCGCAAGCGAGTTTCATAATTTTCATACGAGCGTCTTAATTACCATTATAGGCAAGTTTCATACGACTTTTTATGCTCGACCATATTTCTAACTTGAAATTATTCATAAGTATTCATGTTTTTGTTATGTGAGTGAGTGCAATAGCCTACCTCATAAATTGTGAGATGTGCGCAGACGTGAAAGTATTGATTTTTTCCGGGAAACGAATGTCGACGACCTTGATATAATCTAGAGAGTAAGATAAACATTAATCTTGATATAAACTTGAAATTGAATTCGACATTGAAAAACGAGATGAAAAACTGAATTTATTTGAATATTATTTACAATTAACGCTAATTATTATAGTAACAGAACATAACCTTCTGCGAAAATATTGGATTTCCAGCCTGCGTGACGTTTTGCTAGTTGTCTTTCGATTGCATATCCGAGAATAATCGAAAGCCTGAACTTTAATGAATAGGTGTACTTTAATGACATGCATTAAAGGGCTGCTACCAGGTGTATAATTACTACATTTCGGCATGGTCGAGCATAAAGTATCTTTTAATCATAAAACCCATATGCTGTTCTGTTAACCACATTATATGAAACCTGCAGTAAAAATTTCTTGTTCCTAGCATCAAAATTGTAAGAGCCTTTACACTTCGAACCTGACGAAATGTGCTGAAAAAAGTATGAGAAAACAGCTTGTAAAATTGTCATGAAATTGAAGTTCAACAATGCATCTATCTATGTATTGTGTAATTTCTATGCTTTCGAGCGCCGCAGAGCTTTGAACCTTGCTCAACATATAAATAAGAGATTATTATTATTATTATTATTATTATTTTATTTATTTTTTTTTTTTGCCGAAGTTCATATGATATTTCCGTGCAGGAATTCTAACTTACCATATGATTAAGGATGGATAGAAGAGAGAAAAATTCTCTCCGACACCGGGACTCGAACCAGGGTTTTCAGTTCTACGTGCTGACGCTTTCTACACTAAGCCACACCAGATTGCAGTTCCGATGCTGGGTCGAATCCCCTCATTTTAAGTTCTACTCTCAGTTTTCCCTTTGGTGGCCTACCCTCATGTACTGTGTCACAGAATATGTGACAGTGGCACAATGTCCAACACTATGTACAGAGGTGCACTCATTACGAGTGACTAAGTGGCCGGGATCCGACGGAATGAGCGCCGCGCTGTCTTGAATCACTAAGTGGTTACTTACGCATATCTATCATGTTATTATAATGTACCGAAGTACGTCAGCACTTAAAGCTGAAAACCCGGGTTCGAATTCCGGTGCGGAGATAATTTTTCTCTGTTTCATCCATCCTTCATCATATAAATAAGAGATTGCTGATTATTTTTTTACAAGAAAATGAAAATGCTATTTTTGACTGAAAATAACCAAAATTTCATCCCTCACCCGCTTAGCTCCCTGTGAAGCAGACTTGAATAATTTCAAGGAAAGATTGTTCCGGGGCCGGGTATCGATCCCGGGACCTTTCCCGGCCCCGTAAGAATTTTTCCTTGAAATTACCCTTAACCTCTGTTCCTCTCTGAAAGTGATATTCCAAGTTTCACAACCATACAAAATAACCAGTAAAATAACTTTTTTTTTTTTAATTCTAACTTTCAGCTTTTTTTAAGGAGACTGGATGACATACATCTGATTAAGGTTCTGGCTGATATGTAGGCCTACATCTATTATCAGGCACTACATCTTACTTGACGATATGTCAGAGGAAGAACAATTGTTTGTATACATACGAAGTCTGATTAGTGTAATGTGTAACTATACTTGTTTTTTTTTTTAAAGATGGGACATGACAGGAGCGTTGCGATCGGAAAAACAACAGAATGTCACATAGCGTGGTAGGCCTGTTGCTATGGTAACAACGGTTGAGTTGCCAAACTTACAATTCGCACGTGGCGAGTGCTTAATAGCTCTCTTGGCGACATTTATTGTGCACACAATGTTAGCATTGGTATGTTTCGTCTTTGATTCTCTGTCGATTTTTGTATTGTTTTCTTACATTCGCGTCAATTGTCAATGAATGTTTTAACGTCAGCCATCTTGACGTCAATTGCTTCCTTCAATCAACTGGCAGCATGGTAGTCCATATTGGCAACATGGCACTGTAGTTCCAAACTCGGCCGTTTAACTGTCATGTCCCATCTTTCAAAAAAACAAGTATAGTCAGTGATGCATGCAATGGAGGGGAAATGAACTGGCCACTCTAACCCTGTATCTCCTGGTTTAGTTGTCTCATGAGTGATACCTTATTGGTGTCACTTGTGAGATTCAAACCTGCCTTCGAACAATAGTTGACTGAACAACAACGGAATGACTAAAGATTTAAATCAGCGGTCGTCAGCATAGAGCACCCTGGGACTAGTGTCGCTTACCCGCGGAGAACACAGTGCACCATGGTGTACTCGTAGCTGCAAGTGCGTATGCTCTCTACCTCTTCCTGCTGCACGACGGGGCACACGGGACGGCTCCGCTTACTCTTTGAAAATTTCATCGAGTGCTGACGACCAGTGATTTAAATGGTACTGCAATTTAAATAATGTTGGCCTTCTGTAAATGACAGAAAAAATGTGCAAGACCTAATTCAAAGGTCAAAATTGTATAATTTTCCATCTGCTTTGGTTGACAGTATAATAAGTATTTTCCTGTACATTTACTATAAGTTACATCTCTGCTATGACAGCAGTCATATTAAAACACAATTTTCAGTTTCCTTGGATACCCTTATAACCACGTTGTAGTGAAGTTAAATATGGTCTTCCTGAACGCGCTAGTGATGCGGTAGACGTTTTACCTCGAATCCATCTTACTGAGTAATCTTCCCATTTCTGTTTGTTTTTTAACTGGAGACACACTGAGACCTTCGATCTTGATGAATCAGGTTTCTCTGAAGTTTCCGAGATGGACAACTAGCACTGACTGATGCTGTTTTCAGCGACACTAGAACAAGGCGCAGAAAAACTGTGCTCAACAAAGGATACAATTGTTATGGAGAAAAAATTAATAGAAATTTTCTTTCTCTTTTCTGCTGTAATGTTTAGTTGCAGTAGTCTGTACTCACTGGAGCGTGCCAGTTCTCAAGTGGCACCAGACGGTAAAAATAGAAAAATGGAATTGAAGAAAGACGAGAATTCTTCCACTCTTGATACAAAAACTGGCAGCGAATTCAGTGAACTGAGAACTTCATTCAACGGTTATTACCATTATCTATTTTCGTATTACTTAAATCCAGTTGAATTAATTAATTTTCATGAATGGAAGGAAACGGATTAATTCAGTATCCCTCGCACGTGAAAATAAACCTGTTTGATCTGTGAGATTAATAATAATTTCGCAAGCCTGGCATTTATAAAAGACTAGTGGCTTGTGCAGCAAATACTGCAAACTATGTAAATTATACGTTCAAATAAAAATTTTTTAGATTTATTTTCAATAAAGAATACCAGACATTTTGAAAGTTATTTTGTTCCATAATAATGAAACATACTCCCTCTGAATGTTTTTTTATGCCAAATACTTTTTCTTGAACCTATCCACCTTCAGGTTTTGAGTTTCAACGCGAAAACGCAAGTAACAGTGTCAGGACGATCAGTAAGTTTTTCATGTGGGACTAAACAATAGCTAATTCAGATCATTGTTAATTGTACGCGAAAGTTAAAAAAAAAGTCAGGTTTCCTATGCTTTCGAATAGTAAACATAGCATCTTGGTATACCTGCTGCATGGAGAGCTTAAAATGTTGAGGGTAAAATCATTATTCATCCTACTAAGAGATCTTGCTGAAATGATCGGGAGACTACAAAATTTTCTAGGTCTCTTATTTTATCAGTAAGTAATACCTTTTGGTTTTTCCTTAGGAACTGTAATTTTTGCGCTCTCTCGACGCATGTAAGCATCTACACCATACCGCCATTAAATATATGAAAAAGACCCAACCCCACTCGATTAATAACTATAAAAATATTTAATTTTTAATAACAATATTATTATCTTACGTAAGTTTTGTATTATATACTACATAGCCGCCATTTAGTAAATTGTAGAAATGAAGATCTAATTTCATATATTCTCTACATCTACTTATATAACCCCAAAAGTTTTACTTTCATATCATCAATATAGCATTGATATGTACGGTATAATTAATGCAAAATAGTTGCATCATGGCATTAATTATAATAATATTTAATTTCTAAAGGTAATAATGTCATCAAACCATCTCTCGTTTTGTAGATTTTAATAGCCAATACACAGCTGTACTCATAAAATTACACACCACAGAATCAGACCTGTAAATTATTTTTAGTAATCCTTGAAGTTTTTAATAACCAATTCTCTTGTAAAATTTATTTAGTATAGATAGATATTTTTAGAAGTAATTAATTTTTTCATTACAAGATAATATTTTATACAAAAATGTCAGCAATTCTGGAGGTCATGGCCTTCCTGTAATAGCCTATTGTTTATTGTAGGCTAGTGTGTGTTTTGTTTTATTCTGAAATGATGCAATTAGTTCTCAAAACTAACGAAAGATGGATTTTGGAAAATATGGAAATTATGTAGGAAAACTAACGCTTCACTGAAGGTTACTATTTTTCTGAAAAACTTCGGGTTCTAAGCTTCAAAATGAGGGGTTATTTATTAAAATCCGTTCAGCCGTTTTCCCGTAATTTCTATTACCAGTTCAAATTATATATATATATATATATATATATATATATATATATATATATATATATATATATAGATATCCCTCTACATGTCTTTATTTTAGTGCGATATCTTCATTATTATATTGCATTAGTGTGTTCGTAGTAACCTCTCAAATGGACAATTCGTTATTATGTTGTCGAATTATTATTGTTGTCATGGATACAGATGAATAGCATATTACAGATCTACTCAATGTTATAATCTTGTATCTACTGCAACAGTCCTCAGAGAGCCAAGGCCTATCATCCTACTGCTGACTTTACGCCTATTTACCTCAATAGAGGTGCACGATCATCCGAACACTAGGATGTAATGTTTGGTCAGGTCGTTGATCCCCTATTCGTTGAAGCTGGCTTGCTACACCGGATTACAATACTTATTGTAACTCCCTACTTTCCTCACAGTGGTGGATGATTATGTATGCGCCATGTTTAAAAACCCTCTCTTACAACTGAAAGATCATCAGTAGTGGGCGGATGTTGATGAAAATGCTTCTTCTTATTTTTCACATTAGGAAGATGCCTATTAATGTAAAATCATTTTTATGTTAATATCAACGTAAGAACTGAATTGCTTTTATTGATTTTTTTTTGTTTTTTTTTTTTTACGTTTTTGAACTAATAGGCCATTTTTACATTTTTTTCCGGCATTTCTTGGTCATTTTTACTATTTTGAAGACCTTTTAGATTATTTTGAATGCATTTTACTTTCTTCTTTACGTATAGGGCTGTGCAATCTTTTTGTAAGCAAACAGTTCAGTAATAGGCCCTAGTAGTAATAACCTAGTGAATAACAGTGAAGTTTGAGTTTTATAGTTTGGAACAGACTCTAAATTCCATCCCGCATTTCACTAAAGGCTTCACTTTACACAACGGAAGTAATATTAAATGCTTGAAAACAGATTAGTTTAAGTGAGGGCTTTGACCGCTACTGTTCTTTTGTTGGTACGGGGACGTCTTTAAGGAGTTAGGTACAGCTTACAGCAGGAACATTTTTGGAAATATTCAACATTTTTTTCCTACAATAATGAAAACCGGAATGTGCAAAACACTGCCTTGCTATATGAAAAAAAAAATATATATATATTTTTACCATTAAAAAACAATTTATATATTATTTTTTTCAAAATTCAAATTATTCACAGTTCACTGTGCAGTGATGAAGCGTTTCCCCATAACTCATAAACTTGTTAACTTTTTCATGTTCTCTCTCTTTTATTTTATTGCTGAAACTCATGTCTACAATATCATGCTCTTTTAACTACATTCCTTAATAAATAATATTTTTTTTTTATTTTGTGTTAGAAGAAAATATTGATATTTGACCATTTTAAAAATTAATTTATTTTTATTTTTTATCAGACAATCTATCAAAGGTAGAGAAGTGATTTTACATCATATTGTAGATATGACATGCATAAATACACACAAAAAATGTTATCACAGAATGTTGGATAGTTTTTGAATTACGAGGAAACGCTTCACCACTGCACAGTGAACTGCTACCATTTTGAATTTTCAAAAAAAAAAAAAAATGTATATATATATATATATATAAATTTTTTTTTAAATCGTAAAAATATTTTTTTCATGTAGCAGAAGGACAGTGTTTTACACATACTAATTTTCATTATTGTACAAGATACAGTAATGGAGGAAAAAATTGTTGAATATTTCAAGCTGTAAGCTGTACCTAACCCCTTAAATTTTTCTCATCTTTTCTTAATAGCAAACTTTGCATCCTAATAAACTAAGTGATTCGAAACTAAAATTTAACTTGAACTGATTTCTGATAGAGAATTTTGTTGGTCAGGGATACCCTGTTGAAAGTTTTCGTGGTAACGTTGTTGGTTGTATTCCTGGGTAATCGCGCGAAAAATGCCATGTTAAATTTTATCCACCTCCTGGAATACTTTTTCGTTGCTATTGTTTAACTTGTGCTATTCCACACATCTCATCTCATGCTAATGCACACTGCCATCTCGTTGTTGATTCATGTATACGCCCGCCCAAAAATATTCTGTGATTACAATGTACTGTATGTGTTTAGAAAAGTACAAATAAGGTCTGGCTTCCTGCGGGGGATATAATACTTGTAAGTGGTTGGGACGGAGGAATTTTCTAAAGATGGAAGCAAAACAATGGAAACACTAGTGGAATATTATTACTCCGTCAAGTACGACAACCTCAGGGATGACCTTCAAGCAGTCGCCAGAGCGAGTCCAGTCGACAAGACAGTTGAAAACTGCAACTAGAGACGCGTTGACTTAATACTGGACGTATTTAATAATGAAGCCGTGTCTCCAGTCTAGAGATCTCCTCTCCACACTTGTACAATAAGGCCACTGTTGTAATAGAAACTCTCCTGAGACCACACAAAATACAGACTTAAGCTACATCCACTGTGAAAACTTAAATTTAGTCCTGTATGAAATAATTTAATTTAATCACTGTAATAAGCAACAAAATTTGAGCACTTGCAGTGATAAAGTTTAAGGAATTATCGATTATATTGTTTCTCGATTGGTATTATCGATGAAGGGGGATGACGGGTGAAATTTTGGTCATTTTCAGTCAAAAATCGCATTTTCGTTTTCTTGTAATCTCTTATTTATATGTTAAGCAAGTTTAAATGATGTAGAGGAGAAGTGGGTACAGTAAGACAGGGAAAACAGTGAGACATTTTTTATTAGATGGTAAATTTTGATGTTGGTAACAGTGGAGTTGTATGTTGCATGAGTAAAGTAACAGTATTTTCATACTCGATTTGATTCTAGTTATAAAGGTGAGTGATGAAAAAATAATTAGTAATTTTTCACTCTAGAATTAACATTTTGGCTTGTGTTTAATGAAGGTTATATTGGATATACAAATGAGATATAAATATGAATGTTTTGTTACCTAATATTATGGTATTTGAGATTATGTTTGGCAAAGTTTCGTCTTTCTTGTTTGAATTTTGAAGTAATGGCGTCATTTTTAAATGAACTACGCGTAAAGGGAACAGTGAGACATGCCATTGAAGGGTACACTGAGACGTCTCACTGTTCCCATGTACCAATGATTTGCAAAAACAAATTGTAATTATATTACATTTACTAGTAACTAACATTAAAAATGAACATACTAGTAACCAATTTAGGAACTGTAGCTTAAAATAATGGATACATTACATTTTAATGGTTTCATAAATAAAAAATTATTCACAAAATTTAAAAAAAAAATGTTAAAAAATAATAAAGAATTACATTAAATTCTTATAATCATAAGCTTTGTTGTCACCAAAAATTCATTTCATTTTTTCGCAAAAGTTTGAAATGTCATGAAAAATTCACTTTTCCAAATGTTCCAGATGTTTCAATGGTTTCGAAGTCAGACATCAAAATGATTCTAAATAAGCCTACAGAACATGTCAAGATAAAGAGGCAGCAAGTTTTTATTTTCTTTTGAAATAAATGTAAATCATTTCAATGTCCGTTAATAGACACTGTAGTGTCTCACTGTACCCTCCTGAATGGGAACAGTGAGACATTTGCATTTTTTTGACAAACACGCATTGTATATTATGTCCTTCATCTATTAACATTTTTGTTTATGTATTGTTATACTCCATGTTTTAATGTCTATTTCTATTGCACTTGATTTTAAAAATACTTGAATTATCACTTGCATACATATGTCTTAATATTTTGTGTCTCACTGTACCCACTACTCCCCTACGCCGCTCGAAAGCAGAAAAATTATACAATATATAAGGCTGCATCCATGCACTTCACTTCCATGCTAATCTGCTGTAGCAAGGCCTAGAGAATATGGCGGCTGTGGAAAGACAGGTATTTTGTGTTATGCGAGAAATTCGCTTACCAAGAGCGACCGATGTGCTGGGGTATTGTCATGATGAAGAACCCAATTCTGTCCTTGCCACAAATTGGGTCGTTTTCGCCGAACCAAATGACGAAGACGTCGAAGAATTGCAACATGCGTCTCCTTACTGACAGCTCGACCCTCAGAAATAAACTCGAAATTTACGAGACCCTGGATATTGAAGAACACTTAAAGCATTACTTTCCCCTTGGATCGGTCGGCACATTGAGTCTATACGCCTGGCGAGTAGGCCACGTACCACACAGACAAGGCAGAGAAGTTGCGTACAGAGCATGGCGTTGCCACTCGAAGTTCCGGTACTTTCTGACACTACTAGTATAGAGACGAACTTCCTGATGGCTGTGTTGTTTTTTTTCCAGATACGTTGCGATGTACGTAGCCTCAAGAACTAATGAGGATGGATCTGCTAACATAATAAACATAGGTTAAGTTGCGCATTCCATTTGATCAATGTTGTAGTTTAAAGAAATGCTGCGATGCACATAAACTCTTAAAATGTGAAAAATAAATTATGGTTCTGTCAACGATCATTCATCCAGAACAGAGGTATCATGTGGTTAGCACGATGACCTCCACCAGACGTTGTAGCCGGTTTTCGAAACCGGGTTTCGGTACTTATTGTAGCTGCCCAAATTCATCACGATGCTGAATAGGCACCGGTCCCGTACATTGGTTGAAATTTCATGGGAAGAATTCTTCCTGATGAGGACTCGAACCAGCGCACATTCCGTAACGCGATTCCAAGTATGATGCCTTAGGGCTTAGAGGACGCTTGAGCATGGGACAGACGAGAAATTACCGATAAATTTTGCCTGGAGTGTTTCATTTAGGGACACAAGGTTCTTTGATACTGCCGAAAATATGCCTCTCTGGAACACAGCGTAACTTTCCCTGAAAAGAAAGACAAAATAGGAATAACAAATTATCTATAGTAATGTCACAAGAGGTCTTGAGATTTGCCGATAAACTCACGAGCGAAGGGATTGGATTTATTTGGGAAATCTCAAACCTCGAGTGACATTTATTAGGACTATTTCGTGAATAAAATAAAAAGGTAAATGATATATCCCAAAAATTCGCCCACAAAATGTTAATAATTGTATATTAAACTTAACCTATTCAGACATTGTGAAGTCGAAATAGATGAATATCGATTACTGCAATAAAGAAATTGAATTTTATTCAGTAATGCCAATTGAGAAAAGCGAAATACAGGTTTAAGACGGTTAATTACATCTACTGCGGTTTTCCCTTGTTATTATAGCAAAAATACATTTTCATTATCTGCTGAAATCTTAATTTAATTTACTCATTTTGTAGTATAATTACTTGATTATTACATTTGTTATGAAGGAGTGTCATTTTCTTTAGATACAATGAACATGGAATTAGAAGATGAAGATGTAGATGTGGAAGTAGGATTTCGAACTTTATTTAGTACAATGGATTCATGCTCATCGATTTACGTGGAAGCAGGTGGCGACACTGGCTATAAATTGATAGTGCGATAAATTGATAGTGATAAATCGAGCTGCAGAAATTATCGCAATATATGATTGTGATTGGCTGGAATTCAAAATTTCATTACACTTCATTGGTCGAAAATGGAATGACGACATATAAACCAGGCCTGCACAAACAGCGCTCAACGAGCGCGCGCGCTCCCTCGGAGCGGGAGAGCGGTGTTTACCGCTCGCCGAAACGGAGAGGAAGATACGTCAAAATAACATAGACATGCTATAGGTAGAGGAGAGGGAAACAACCACTCAGCTATCTAGTGGAGTGCAGTGTGTAGGCCTATTCTCAGTAACTGTTTCACGTTGCTTACCTACTGCTACAGTACAGTATGGAGGAATCTAAAAGACGGAACATAACATTTAACGATTTGCAGCTCGAACTTATTGATCTTCAGTATGACCTAAGAGCTAAAGATCGTTTGAATAATAGGCCTATTACTAATCTGGTTGAGTTTTACAAGACTAAAGATTAGCAATAATATCCACGACTACACAGGCTGGCTGTGAAAATGATTGCTATGTTTGGCTCAACATTTATATTTGTGAGCAACTGTTTTCTATAATCAACTTTAATAAAGGCAGACATCGAAATTCTGTAACTGATGTTTCATTACGATCAGTTCCTTTCAGCTGCCAACAACATAAAACCTTGTTCTGATGTACTGATAAATAAAAATATAACAAAATGATATTGTGCAATTTAAGTAGCTATAGAATTTCTATTACTTCTGTAAAATAAATATTTCTTTATTAATTAATAATAGTCCAAGATAGTTTTTCAAACACTGAACGGGAATTCATTTCATAAGCACTCGTAATAGTACTTCCTTTTGTGTATATTTTGTACGAGATCACCCCTTCTCTAGTCCAACCTTATACAGAGCGCAGCTAATATCTGCATTCCGCTCATGAGCTGTGAGCCGGCTCGGTGAGCGCAAACCTTGTGCAGGCCTGATATGAACTAAATAGTCGCTGTAACTGAATTTGAAGCTGCGAATGCCGGATCGGTTGATGAACACGGTAACCACTTCTCATTGTTACGAATCCGTATCTTTCTCCTTTCACGTGTTATGGTAGGACATGCAAACATCGAAGATGACTATTGAAGAAAGCAGTGTATTGGATTCAAGGTTAGTGTGACATTGGAAACATGTGAAGAGCTTCTGTCTTCTGAAATGTAAGCATGAAAGAATAACATTTGTTGGCTGTAACCCGTTCCGAACGAACGAACGCTTGTGCCAGTTTCTTGTGAAGTGACGTACTCTCGAGTGTGCTCGCTGTGACAAGTCAAAAATTATTGCATTTCTTTTTATTGGAGAAGTTGCTGCAGACGAGTTTATCCGCTCTGACGTCTCCGGACTATCGGGATGTGAAGGCACATATTTGCATAATCGTATCGGCTGAAGGGAGGTCCAAGTCATTTGCTGGGCTAGGTCCAAGTTTTGCTAGAAGAACCGGATATTTTCTTTCCCAGAAAACATTGTGGTATATTCAATAAGTCTTGTTTTTACACTGAAAGAAGTTGAGGCAAAAAATGATCTATCATTTTACCCTTCGGAACTTTACCACGTTTCCTGACGCTGGATCTAAAATACCCTTGTTATTTTTTGTGCTTGAATATAGTCGAGAAATTAAATAATGGAGAGTACCTCCAGTAGAACAGAGTAATATATTTTAATTACTTCAGACACTAAATTGGAGGTATGTAGCAATAAAATGATCATATTTTATACATCTTGATAGATCAGAAATTTCTGTAGTAAAATATCAATAGGTTAATTCTGAAATAATATTTCTTTTTGTAAAAAAGGCGGACTATTTTGCCTATTACACTGGTCAACAGTCATTTTGCGCCAGACATAAAATTAACAAATCCTTACTAATGTCGACCTCCTGAATTAAAAAGTAACAAGCAAAATGCTCCATCAGTTCGAGTTTTCGAGCTGCACAATATAATTAATGTTTTATGCATTTTATTGTAAAAAATCACTGCATTTCGTGTGTAACTATTTTGTTTCACAAATGTGACGAACAGTATGTGAAAGCACAAGAGTAGCCGACGTTTCTGCAACGCGCTTTCAAATAATGGTCGACTTTTAAATGAAAAGATCTTAATCTCTTACTCCTTGGTCGCCCGCCTTTGCCCCTAATGAGGATAATAATAAACAGTCTACTTTGCCGAAATTGGATAATCGTATAGTGAACACAAATATCTTAAAGTTAACTGTTTGTTTCATTTAAGTATTTGATTGAAAAGAATTGAAGAATCTTCCATACTAATATGTAGGGAATTAATATTATATTTGTACACATCGCTTAATAAAGCCAACTTTAAACAGTCCACGATTTTTGGGGACCTCACTTATATACAGTATGTGTCAAAAGAAACTGGGCATTTATGTAACCTAAGTATTAATTTATAAACTGTAGTTACGTAAAGCGCTTTAATAAGCATAAATATAAACATATCATTATAAAACAAAATTACACGTTCACTGATGCCATTTTATTTACAAAACTCTTGTTAAATGCTTTATATTATTCTATGTACAACATTTATTGTCTGATAGATTTTCAAACACGTCTGCAAATAGATTATACAAATTTCAGTGATCTCTATGGACGATTACTAGTCAAGAAAGTTTTCTTATTTTATTTAGTGATATTTATCATTAATTTCTATCGACATTTCTGGGGATATTTTAACAAACTTTGGAGAGATTTAGCTACTTTTTGTTGAAACGTTAGCGAGATTGTGGGGCGATATGTTGGCAACAGTGACGTGGATGACTCATTCGTGTATAGCTCAATGACGTGATGTGTTGTTCTCCAAGGCAATGGAGGAGGAAAAAACAAACCGTATTCTCGATTGTTGGAATGTCTGATCATGAAACAAATTAAACGACACTTAAACACGGGGGTTTAATGAAGGAGCTTTTAAATCTGCTAGACGGGAGTCTGTTACGTCGTAAAATCCAGCACAGACGTTGAATAAAGAATAGCTGGTGCCAGTCGCGAAGCCGACGGGGTCTGCACGATATTCACATGCGATTTCCCCGTCCTTTCGCCTAGCCGATCTTAACGATGCATTTCCATGAAATCCGTGATGGATAGCTAAACGTTTCCGTCTGCCCCTGAAACCACGTTGCACTGCCTAACTTTTCTGGACGTCTAATTAAGGAAGCTGTGTCCTTGTGCTGTATGTATACATTTTGTCACACTGTGTTCACCGCCGTGACTAATGCTCATGTTCGGGTTGTCCGTGGTTACAACGCTGGATGCGAATTCCGTGCGTGTAGCAGATTACTCACACTGTCTTATCTACCTGCGATCGAGCTTCGTTTGTGTGTAGTTTTCAGCAGCACGATCAGAAATTGTATGTTTGAAGTGTTATAATTGCTTTGTGCGAGATCGTGCGTATTTGCTTGGTTTCCGCACAAAACCAATCCGCGGAAAGTCTAAAATTCCACATTCAGTATTCCCAACCTAACACATATAACGATTTCCCTCTTCTTACCGCTTAAGTGACATATTGATTTTACTGCTTTAGGCTTTTAACATATTATTTTTAGAGACGTTCAATACAGTAATAATTATAAATTGGAAACTTACCACTGCAATTTCACCTAAATTGCACTGTTAATTATTGTTTTTAAATATTTGCAAAAATTAAGTAAACTCCACAGCTCCACTAAAGTTACTGCATTCGTGATGCAAGTAACATTAAGGAAGCCGTGAAAAAATCAACACAAATGTTACAATTAATTTCAATGTGCAGAATTAGATGTCAAAGATATTTTCCGTTTCTAAACATCTCCTTGACCGGCAAAATTAAACTTGCCGATGTTATTACTGCAATATGTTATATAAATAATATTGTTAAAATATTAAAATGAAAAATAAATCATTACATAACCTTACCGCTTGTTTTAAGTTCGCATTTATAGACTGGGGAAAAAAAAGACAGACGTATATCACGGCCTGCTGGAGTATAGTAAACACAGAAAACATTTTAAAGCAACAATGTTGAAGATAGATATTTTTGTTTTGCAAATTTGCCGTCATTGAACAGAAACCAACATGGAGATTTCATTGCAACTAATTAGGAATTCCTCTTTCAGGTATGTAATAAACGATCTTCGCACAAAATAATGTACGATACACGAGCGGTATATTTTCTTTCAATTCTCGGAAATTAAAAAAGCTCAACTACGTTTCGCTTTTTCAGACTTTTCCTCGAACATGAAAACTTCAACATACCGCTCTTGTAACACATATTACTATTACCTAATGAGTGCGATTCTTTGTTGTTTGTTGTTTAGTCAGCTATCCGAAGACAGGTCTGAACCTCACAAGAGATAGGGTAGATGAGGGTAATTGAAAACGGGGGGTAATTGTAAACAAATGCTTTGAGAAATACAAAACCATCAATATAGAAATTTTAATTCGGGAGGAATATTTAAAATAACATGTTGGCTAACCTACAAAAGTCCAGCATAACAGAGGGGGTTTGGAATTGAACGGGTTACATCAGCTGCTTGTCTATGCGGATGACGTGAATATGTTAGGAGAAAATCGACAAACGATTAGGGAAAATACGGGAATTTTACTTGAAACAAGTAAAGAAATAGGTTTGGAAGTAAATCCCGAAAAGACAAAGTATATGATTATGTCTCGTGACGAGAATATTGTACGAAATGGAAATATAAAAATTGGAAATTTATCCTTTGAAGAGGTGGAAAAATCCAAATACCTGGGAGCAACAGTAACACATATAAATGATACTCGGGAGGAAATTAAACACAGAATAAATGTAGGAAATGCCTGTTATTATTCGGTTGAGAAGCTTTTATCATCTAGTCTGTTGTCAAAAAATCTGAAAGTTAGAATTTATAAAACAATTATATTACCAGTTGTTCTTTATGGTTGTGAAACTTGGACTCTCACTTTGAGAGAGGAACTTAGGTTAAGGGTGTTTGAGAATAAGGTGCTTAGAAAAATATTTGAGGGTAAAAGGGATGAAGTTACAGGAGAATGGAGAAAGTTACATAACACAGAACTGCACGCATTGTATTCTTCACCTGACATAATTAGGAACATTAAATCTAGACGTTAGAGATGGGCAGGGCCTGTAGCACGTATGGACGAATCCAGAAATGCTTATAGAGTGATAGTTGGGAGGCCTGAGGGAAAAAGACCTTTGGGGAGGCCGAGACGTAGATGGGAAGATAATATTAAAATGGATTTGAGGGAGGTGGGATATGATGATAGAGACTGGATTAATCTTGCTCAGGATAGGGACCTATGGCGGGCCTATGTGAGGGCGGCAATGAACCTCCGGGTTCCTTAAATGCCAATAAGTAAGTAAGCTAACCTAAAAAGCAGTTTGGCGCCAAATAGGAGTAACTGCTTAGTTGTGAACGAATGTTTTGTAAGAGTCTACAAAAAAGTTGAGAAAGAATTTTGCTTCAACTTCATTTTTGGCATTGTAAATAAACGTACAGTGCTATTTTTTAAGAAAATGTTGTTTTTATGAGTAATGTTTAGTAGTTAACATTTATTACTATGGTTTTGAGATCTCCCATAACCTCAGTTTATTAAATTATGACGTGTTTACATTTGCCCCATAGTTTTAATTTCTTGCGGGTAATTGTAACCATGTTTTATTATGGTTACATTTCGTGCTTTTCAGTAATCGAAGAGACCCCACCCAACTACATTGTAGAGGATTTAGAGATATGAAAAATAGTAACTACAGTTATCGTGAAGCTCAGGAGAGGTACTGAGTTCCTATATCGTCATATATCATAGGTTAAATGGACGAAATGTACCAGTGACCAAAATTGGAGTTGGAAGGAGTACAGTTATTTCTTCTGAAACAGAACAAAAATGTTCAGAGTGTTATAGCCCGTGCGGAAATTGGTGTTTACAATTACCCCCTCTCAAAGGGGTAAATGTAAACTAGCAATTAAAAGATGAAAAAAATTCAACCTTATTATTTTAATCCCATTTTCAGGGAAAATAAAGATCCAAAAATAACACAATGTTTCTTTGTCATGCTTACCGTTACTGAGGGTTGTGTAATGTTCAAATATATTTGAAATCGATGAAAAGTGTTTGTAATTACCCTGGTCTACTCTACCAAGAAGGCACTACTTATGAGGCAACTAGGCCAGAAGATAATGGGGTAGGATGGCTAGTTCCTTTCTCCCTCCATTGCATACATCGCTGACTAGCTACGTATTACACTAGTCAGACTTGAGATGCATAGATTCTTTGTGTAGTGTATAAAAGAACTAGCTGAATACAAAGGAATTATCATAGCTGTTACAAATGTAGAGCAAATGGATACCATTATTTTTTAGTGTAAAGGTTTAAAGAATTTTACAGATAAAGAATGAACTATCCAGGAGTATAATTACTTCAATTAGCTAGTATTCTGAATTAATATCGAAGGAGAAAAATTCGCTCCGGCGCCAGGGATCGAACCCGGGTCCTTGGTTCTACGTACCAAGCGCTCTGACCACTGAGCTACGCCGAATTCAATCCACAGTACCGGACCGAACCCTCCTCCTTCAATGTTTCCCTTTGTGGCCTGACTCCAAATTAGCATATATGTTGACGTATATGTCCAATGTCAACTGCCATTATACTAGGAGCGCACTTAGTTGAGTGACTTTTTTGGCCGGGATTCCGCAGTTACGTGCACAGTAATCTGTACAGAAGTCTACTTATTCTGTAGGACAAATTAATAAAACATCTATAATAGTATTCTGAAGCTTGGAATATTTGTGAATTCCATAGTTGCTTCGTACAGTTTTTTTTTAAACTACAAAATTACATTTGCTTACTTATTTATCACAACAATTATTACAAATCACGCCACTCTTGTAAATTCTTTAAGACTGTACATTAGGATGCATGATTAAACTGTAAAGAATCAAGTTCCTAAAGTCGTTTGATTTGTAACAATTTTTGTGATAATTGCGTTGGAATGATGTCATTTTTTGTTAAAAATTGAAAAATGAAATCTGTACAAAGCAATTAACAACACATTTTTAGCTTCAGAACACTAGCCAATTAAATAAATGACACTTTTGAATAGTTTATTCTCTATTTGTAATATTTTTTAACGTTTTTTTTATATATACATATATTCCCCTTTTTATTCAGTATGCTCCATTGCAATAATGCAATATACACACATTTGTTGCTACACTGTTTTTACATTCTGTCTGAACTTAAAACAAAAACTAATAGTAAACTATTTGTAACAATAGTAGTGCTTTGACTATTTACAATACTTACAAGGATGTAAAGTCAGCTGACTAAATAGAGTTTATGAATTACTTACAATTATTAATACTAATACTAATTTTAACTGGAGTAGTAATATAATACACTGCCATGAAGTCTATTGACTTAATAAAGGTCGTGAATTGCTTATAATTATTTTAACATATCTAACTTGAATACTAATATTAATACTAATTTTAACTAGAGTAGTATTTTCACTATTTACAATAATTAAACTGCCGTGAAGTCTATTGACTTTATAAAGGTCGTGAATTGCTTATAATTATTTTAACATATCTAACTTGAATTCTAATATTAATACTAATTTTAACTAGAGTAGTATTTTCACTATTTACAATAATTACACTGCCGTGAAGTCTATTGACTTTATAAAGGTCGTGAATTGCTTATAATTATTTTAACATATCTAACTTGAATACTAATATTAATACTAATTTTAACTAGAGTAGTATTTTCACTATTTACAATAATTACACTGCCGTGAAGTCTATTGACTTTATAAAGGTCGTGAATTGCTTATAATTATTTTAACATATCTAACTTGAATACTAATATTAATACTAATTTTTACTAGAGTAGTATTTTCACTATTTACAATAATTAAACTGCCGTGAAGTCTATTGACTTTATAAAGGTCGTGAATTGCTTATAATTATTTTAACATATCTAACTTGAATACTAATATTAATACTAATTTTAACTGGAGTAGTATTTTCACTATTTACAATAATTACACTGCTGTGAAGTCTATTGACTTTATAAAGGTCGTGAATTGCTTATAATTATTTTAACATATCTAACTTGAATACTAATATTAATACTAATTTTAACTAGAGTAGTATTTTCACTATTTACAATAATTACACTGCTGTGAAGTCTATTGTAATAAAGTTCATAAATTGCTTATAATTATTTTAACATATCTAACTTGAATACTAATATTAATACTAATTTTAACTAGAGTAGTATTGTCACTATTTACAATAATTACACTGCCGTGAAGTCTATTGACTTAATAAAGGTCGTGAATTGCTTATAATTATTTTAACATATCTAACTTGAATACTAATATTAATACTAATTTTAACTAGAGTAGTATTTTCACTATTTACAATAATTACACTGCTGTGAAGTCTATTGTCGTAATAAAGTTCATAAATTGCTTATAATTATTTTATCAGCTCTAACTTGAATACTAATACTAATATTAATTTTAAGTAGAGTAGTATTTTCACTGTTTGCAATATTTACAGTGCTGTGAAATCTATTGACTGAACAAAGTTTCTGAATTCCTTATAGTGTTTTAACAATAGTTTCTCATGTGACACTGGCCATTTTTAACCTTAAAACTAAAGAAAAAAAGGTATTTTACTAACAACTTCAAACTTATAGAACTTCGAAAATATTGAGATTAGGACAATTTTTATATGACATTTTTAGGTCAGAATGTCTTCGAAAATGCTTCGTAAGTGACGGTAAATCCTCGTGAATGATCCTGTATTGTGCGCGTTTGGGTTTTTAATTTTAACTAGATCGATAGAAAATGTTTTAAATGTTTCCTTGGCAACTGTAGGTCCACTTGAGTCGTGCATTTCTTATTTCACATATGAAGTTCACTCATCAGCAATACAGCCTCGTACCATTGAACCACACGATCATACTCGCCACGTTGCATTATGGATACATTAACGTCTCATAAGAGAATCGTGACTTGCCAAATAAAAAATTGTAAGTCATAAATCACACTGTATGAGGTGGAGGGTTCTTACGTGTGTCGTGAATTGTTATTTGTGTAGGTAACCTTGTGTTACAATCCCACGAAGATATTACTAGAATAATGCTAGGATGGCCGGTCTATTAAATTGTATCTGACAACATGTATTACGATAATCCCTTGCCTCGTATCAGTTGCAAGCGTGCTGCTATTGTGGGCAACGTATCTGATTCGTGTAGGAGTGCCCGAGGCTGTGTAAGTGATTATCTGCAAATAATATCCAGATTTTCTTTGGGTTCTTCAGGGGTGGACAATGGAGGCTCGTTCTTATGATTTGCGAATTTGCAGTTCTTATAGAAATTTTGACGGAAATTAAACCATTTCTTATAATTTTAATTACGAAATATCATTTATTTAAATGTAAACTTCGAGAAGAAACAGAAGAGCGAGCGGATTGTGTTCAGCTTTATTGTTGCACGCGAGCACTGCTATGATTGTAGTGAAGGGACTTGCTTTTTTTTATTCCAAGTCTCAAAGTAACCATTTCCCCCCTATTACTACATAAGTTATAACATAATATAGTTAGTGTCTGGTTGGCAGGTTGAATATTCTTTTGACATTTCTGTTACTACAACTGACAGTTACTTTCTGTTACGACGCTAAATATCCTAGTAGTTGATACAGCGTCATTAAATAACCAACTAAAAAAAACTTTCTGTTACGTTGACATCATCGTTTGCCGTTGAAAAAGCTGCGAACGTTCATGAAACGAAAGTTGTTATCAAGTGTTATTTTAAATTTGAACGTAATAATTAATTAAGGGCGTTTTTGCTAGGTTTACGTCGTTGTCAACTTTCCAACGAGGAAAATCACAACAAACCCATACCCAAATTGAATAAATAATAATAATGTAGTTCAGATTTTTTGTGTTCGACGGATATTGGAGAAAATATGGGAGTATAAGGGTACATTTACATCAGTTATTCATAGATTTCAAAAATACATATGACTCGGTTAAGAGAGAAGTATTATATAACATTCTTATTAAATTTGGTATTCCCAAGAAACTAATTCGATTAATTAAAATGTGTCTCAGTGAAACTTACAGCAGAATCCTTATAGGCCAGTTTCTATCTGATGCTTTTCCAATTCTCTGCGAGCTAAAGCAAGGAGATGCACTATCACCTTTACTTTCTAAATTCGCTCTAGAGTATGCCATTAGGAAAGTTCAGGATAACAGAGAGGGTTTGGAATTGAACGGGTTGCATCAGCTTCTTGTCTATGCGGATGACGTGAGTATGTTAGGAGAAAATCCACAAACGATTAGGGAAAACACGAAAATTTTACTTGGAGCAAGTAAAGCGATAGGTTTGAAAGTAAATCCCGAAAAGACTAAGTATATGATTATGTCTCGTGACGAGAATATTGTACGAAATGGAAACATAAAAATTGGAGATTAATCCTTTGAAGAGGTGGAAAAATTCAAATATCTTGGAGCAACACTAACACATATAAATGCCAATCTGGAAGAAATTAAACACAGAATAAGTATGGGAAATGCCTGTTATTATTCGATTCAGAAGCTTTTGTCGTTTAGTCTGCTGTCAAAAAATCTGAAAGTTAGAATTTATAAAACAGTTATATTACCGGTTGTTCTGTGTGATTGTGAGACTTTCACTCTCACTTTGAGAGAGGAACAGAGGTTAAGTGTATTTGAGAATAAGGTTCTTAGGAAAATATTTGGGGCTAAGAGGGATGAAGTTACAGGAAAATGGAGAAAGTTACACAACACAGAACTGCACGCATTGTATTCTTCACCAGACATAATTAGGAACATTAAATCCAGACGTTTGAGATGGGTAGGGCATGTAGCACGTATGGACGAATCCAGAAATGCATATAGAGTGTTAGTTGGGAGACCGGAGGGGAAAAGACCTTTGGGGAGGCCGAGACGCAGGTGGGAGAATAATATTGAAATTGATTTGAGGGAGGTGGGATACGATAGAGACTGGATTAATCTTGCTCAGGATAGGGACCGATGACGGGCTTATGTGAGGGCGGCAATGAACCTGCGAGTTCCTTAAAAGCCATTTGTAAGTAAGTAGTTAAGTTAAATGCCCATTTTTGTAGACATGAGGAATCACTTCTTAACCATCGATATATTACGAAGGTTTTGTTTTATGTTCTCGATGAAGGCTGCAACCAACGCTGACTGTAACTGGCGTCATCAAGCAGCTTGTCTTCTTTCGATTCGTCGTAACAAGAGAGTCATGGCTTATAAAGTGAACTTGGTTGTTTATTCCTGCTCATTATCGAGCATCGCAGCTCGTTAGCTGCATCATAAATCGTGGACAGACCGCCGTACCGATTCCTTGCTACCGGCTGCAGCGATGTGGCCCGCCACGGTCGTGGAGTCCGCTGAATCATTGCTGGCGATGACGTAATGGTGGAACAATCCGACACAGTAGTTTTAAAAACCAGTCCGGCTCTGGAGCACGAAGAAAGCGGCCCAGTCCGCCCGCCCGCCTATCTCGGTATTGATGACGCCCCATATCTGCGGGATCTCTTATGCAACGAGTTGCAGACCGCGTCGTGATCGTCCGTCTTTCTACATCTGATTAAAATACGTGCAGCTCGTCGTATTGGATCAAAAATAAATAAATTGTGCAGTAACATCAGGTCTATGTACTCGTATCTTTACATTACTTACTTACAGATGGCTTTTAGAGAACCCGGAGGTTCATTGCCGCCCTCACATAAGCCCGCCATCGGTCCCTATCCTGAGCAAGATTAATCCAGTCCCTACCATCGTATCCCACCCCTCTCAAAATCCATTTTAATATCCTCCCATCTACTTCCCGGCCTCTCCAAAGATCTTTTTTCCTCAGGTCATACAACTAAAACTCTACAAGCATTTCTGGATTTACCCATACGTGCTACATGCCCTGCCTATCTGAAACGTCTGGATTTAATGTTCCTAATTATGTTAGATGAATATAATGCGTGCAGTTCTGCGTTGTGTAACTTTCTCCATTCTTCTGTAACTTTATCTCTCTTAGCCCCAAATATTTTCCTAAGCACCTTATTCTTGAAGACTCTTAATCTCTGTTCCCTTCTCAAAATGAGAGTCCAAGTTTCACAACCATACAGAACAACCGGTAATATAACTGTTTTATAAATTCTAATTTTTAGCATTTTTGAAAGCAGATCGGATAACAAAAGCTTCTCAACCGAATAATAGCAAGCATTTTTCATATTAATTTCCTGTCGAGCTTTATGTTAATTAGCCATAAAATACTATATGTCAATAAATTCAAATGTTTATTCAATATTATGGCTTAGACACTAATAATTACTATATAAAACACACAATTTTGTTTTAAATCTTATTAAGTTCTAGTACTAACGTTTTCACCCTCAAGGGGCATCTTCAGATATAAGGTATGAGCAAATATCTATCTAAAATCAATTACAAAACTTAATCGCATATTTGAGAATAACGTTGATCATATTAAAAAGATAATATAAGAAATGTAACATGGTGACAAATACTAATCATAAAATGTATTAAAACGTGATCTTGTCAAATGTTAAAAATCATCGTAAGCTTGCATAACTGTGAATATTACTGGGGTTCTTGATACGTAGTAATGGCATACAAAGTTAAATCGTAATACATTGATACCTTAAGTACATCGTACTATTACCAACAAACTTCTTTGATAATGAAGGAGAAAACCTCTGTGAACAATGTGTATCAGTGTACTGACCATTAGTAAATATTAACATCATTAATTAATTAATAATTACATAAACCTAGTATTACTGAATGTTGAGTCTTAAAAGCAAAGGCTGTGAATTGGCCAATTCTGATGGAGCAAGTAAATTATTCTTGTTAACTGTCTTGTGCTCAATTATAAGGTTGTGTGAGAGTCTCAAAAATCATCACAGTATACTTTTACGAAACATGTTGCTCGTTTAATAGCATTTGATCGATCGATTGGTTGGTTGATTGATAGATAGTAAAACCTAGGACAATGGAGGAATCTTGCGTGTCGTAGAAGGAATTCGAACTCAGACTGTGGGTTCCATGCCGTAATGAAGCTGCGCTAAATTATCCCCCATACCGGATGTGAATTAAGTGCAAATTGTATTTGTCAATTCAGTGAAGTCATGTCCGTGAAAGTGAATACAAATCAGTTCGTCCTTTCTCTTGTTGCTTCTGTTGTAAGAACTTCAGATGATGACATGGATATGCATTCAAACTGACATGAAGACTGCTATAAGAAAGGGACTGGCCTTGTTGAACTACTGTTAAGCGGTATTATCTTCATACAAATGGAATGCAATCATTCGTATTTTTTCTTATATAATCGTATTCAAGTAATAATACTGTTGAGATACGAAATCAAGGATATCTAAGAAATAGCGCGTGAACGTCCTTCGATTCTTTCGCGTGCTGCCTGACTGCAGTATATTGCTGTACAGATAGTAGCGACAAAATGGCAAGGGTGAGCAAAATTAACGTTTTGAAATCGCGATGCGATGATCCTTTACACGTTCGTTTACACATTTTTAATAAATGTAATTAAATTATTTCACAATGGAAGATGCAGGTGTCATTTTGAATGACTAACAAAAAGTTAATTTATATTACAATACGGTCTGAATCGTTTAAAAATACATGTATGCAACTTTCGAAACTGCTGCAGTATATTGCATCACATTTATTGTAATAGCAATACTGTTATGCGAAAATAAATCTTTAAGATGGAATTTCGCCAGAATCTTTTCTTCGTTTTCCGCCTCATATTAGCCTTATTATTTCTCGTAAAATGTTATTTAAAGTATCACGTCTGTCCTTGTAAATTTTATGTTATATTATTGACTAAGACCACACCGTGCACGAGCCTGCCTCTCACGGTAGTGGCTAGAAACATTTTTGTTTATAATTTTACTTTGTATTCACTCGGTAGCTAGTTAAAATAAATAAATAAATCAGTAAATAAGTAAATAAGTTAGTAAATAAGCAATTAAGTAACTGAGTAAGCAAATGAGTAAGTAAATAAATAAATAAATAAGTAAATAAATATGTAAATAACAAGTAGATAAATAAATAAATAAGTAAATAAGTATGTAAGTAAATAAATAAATAAATAAATAAGTAAATAAGTAATTAAGTAACTGAGTAAGTAAATGAGTAAGTAAATAAGTAAATAAATAAATAAGTAAATAAGTAAATAAATAATTAAATAATAAGTAGATAAATAAATAAATATGTAAGTAAATAAGTAAATAAATAAGCAAGTAAGTAAATAAGTAATTAACTAAGTAAGTAAATAATTAAGTAAATAAGTAAATAAGAAACTAAGTAAGTAAATAAGTAATTAACTAAGTAAGTAAATAAGTAAGTAAATAAATAAGTAAATAAGAAACTAAGTAAGTAAATAAGAAACTAAGTAAGTAAATAAGTAAGTTAGTAAGTAAATAAGTAAATAAATAAATAAGTAAATAATAAGTAGATAAATAAATAAGTAAATAAGTAAGTAAATAAGTTAGTAAGTAAATAAATAAATAAATAAGTAAATAAATATGTAAATAACAAGTAGATAAATAAATAAATAAGTAAATAAGTATGTAAGTAAATAAATAAATAAGTAAGTAAATAAGTAATTAAGTAACTGAGTAAGTAAATGAGTAAGTAAATAAGTAAGTAAATAAATAAATAAGTAAATAAATAATTAAATAATAAGTAGATAAATAAATAAATATGTAAGTAAATAAGTAAATAAATTAGCAAGTAAGTAAATAAGTAATTAACTAAGTAAGTAAATAAATAAGTAAATAAGAAACTAAGTAAGTAAATAAGTAAGTTAGTAAGTAAATAAATAAATAAGTAAATAAGTAAGTAAATAAGTTAGTAAGTAAATAAATAAATAAGTAGGTAAATAAGTTAGTAAGTAAATAAATAAATAAGTAAATAATGAGTAGATAAATAAATAAGTAAATAAATAAATAAGTAAATAAATAAGTAAATAAGTAAGTAAATAAGTTAGTAAGTAAATAAGTAAATAAATAAGTAAATTAATAAGTAAATAATAAATAGATAAATAAATAAGTACGTAAGTAAATAAGTAAATAAATAAATAAATAAAAGCATAGAGCGCTTGTAATGGAATAGATTGGCCCTTAATCTTGTCTTTGTTAGGTTCATGAAAACCGACCGGCAGCTTACATTATGTGCTGCTGAAAATCATAACCGGCTAATTTTCGCTGCAAATTTACCAGTATTCGGACACTGTTCACAGTTTAAGGATTGTACAAGCTAAGAAAATCCTTGGCATTGTACTATGTAGCTACATTCCAGTTTGAAATATTAATTAATTCTAGCTGCAGCTCTGGAGACAAATTTCCGAGCAAATGTAACTTTTTGTTCCGCAAAGGAATTTTACAATGTCACCTTTGTTCGGATCAAATTTCTGCACATTTAAAGGACTAAACTGAAATTCTTTCAATCATTTATTATCATAATACACTACTCTCTTAAATTGATTGAGCATATTGGGAATTAAATCAACGGCTTTCCCAAGGAAAAAAAAAAAAAAAACGCTATGGAATGTTTAATAGAAAACGATTTTTATCTCGAAAAGGAAACAATGAGCAACATTCTATTAGACTTTTTTATTTGAAATATCTCAAAGAATAAACCTCTGAAATAATGACGTTACTTACGGTTCATCCTGTATATGTATGTATCCAGTCATTCGATCTTAGTCTTTTCTCTTTCACTGTCAGAGTAACAAAATCTACATCGACATGAGGTTTAGTCCTCCTACTCCAATATATTCATAATACCATTTTCATTCTTCATCCTTGATGTGCTCCATGTTTCATTATTGTGTTTAATTAAAATTATTTCAATATACAGAGTGATCCGTTTGACTATGGATAAAATAAAAGAACCGTAAAACATTTACTACTAAACTTTATTTGTTGAAATTTTGTGCACACAACACTGCAAGATGAGAGATTCCTCAGAGCTCACCATGACCCCCAATGCGCACCCTGCACAACTCATAACGGTGATGCAATTCAGCCCATGTCCGTTGTAACATAAGAGATGTGATTTGTTGAAAAGCTTGAGTAATTTTTACTCTCAGATCATCAATGTTCCTGGGTTTCTGTGAATAGACAATGACTTTAACAAAACCCTACACGAAGAAGTCAAGAGGGGTTAGAGCTGGGGAATTTGAGGGCCAAGCCAAGAGATCGCTGCTTCTCGTACTGGGTTTCGCCTGCGATCTCCTGCATGTTTTTTTTTTTTTATTTTATTAAACGCAGAACCTGTTTCTACATTCCAAAGACGACATTGTGCCCGCAGTTGATTTCTAGCAGCCATTTTAATCATCTACGATTTTCATTCGTTCTTTCAGATTATGCCTTGTTGTTTGTCATAAATGGAAACTCCCATATTTTTTATCATAATATAATCAGCAAGGAAATTTTCCTACTATCATAATAGCTTTATAACAATAAATTAATATCATCCATACCCAAACGGATCGGACTGTATTTGATTGTTTTCATGGATTTTCCTGTTATGTAATGTAAAGTGTCTTACCTATTATATACAAATAAATGTTGACTAAATATAAATGTTGACTCTCACTCTGAGAGAGGAACATAGGTTAAGGGTGTTTGAGAATAAGGTTCTTAGGAAAATATTTGGGGCTAAGCGGGATAAGTTACAGGAGAATGGAGAAAGTTACACAACACAGAACTGCACGCATTGTATTCTTCACCTAACATAATTAGGAACTTAAAATCCAGACGTTTGAGATGGGCAGGGCATGTAGCACGTATGGGCGAATCCAGAAATGCATATAGAGTGTTAGTTGGGAGACCGGAGGGAAAAATACCTTTAGGGAGGCCGAGACGTAGATGGGAGGATAATATTAAAATGGATTTGAGGGAGGTGGGGTGTGATGATAGAGACTGGATTAATCTTGCTCAGGATAGGGACCGATGGCGGGCTTATGTAAGGGCGGCAATGAACCTGCGGGTTCCTTAAATGCCATTTGTAAGTAAGTAAGTAAATATATTATGATTATTATGTAAGTGTAATAATGACACAAGCGTTTTTATTGTATAAAATTAAACAGAAGTTAAAATTTGTTAAAAATTGGTTGGCAGTGAAAACATTACGCTTCAAAGAATTCATAGGAATATTCATGAGTATGTTCTATTAGAACACAGTATAATATTAATAAATATACCGTAACACAATAATAATAATAATAATAATAATAATAATATAATAATAATACACAAACTTTTAAATACCGATAATGTAAATTGTAAACAATTTTAATAATAACTCCTTCCCTTGCGAAGTTCTGCGTACTCCACTGTGTAGGAGGGGAAAAAAAATGTACTTTCTACTGTATTTTACGCCACTGTTCAGTAAGGCTATAATTTTGATGTGGGTGATAATGTGTCAAGTTGTTCGAAGGCGTGACTGTAGGCAGATAATTATACAAATCCAGTCAATAATGACACCTTTACTGGCACGGGCCGTGACTTGCATCTTGGTATATTTTGCACCCTCTGTGTGAGCAGACTTGTACCCCTCTCAGCTGTGAATTCTGGTCACCCAGGTCGGTTTGTTAAAATCGTAGCCCGAGGCCTCTGGCAGACCGGTTGTGTTTTGGCCAAGCAATGGCGAGTTGTAGAAAGGGGGCCAGGAGAGGAATGCGCCGGACTTCGGCCTGGACCTCACCTTGTCAAGGATACACGTGAAGACAAATAGAAAGCGCATCACAGTCAACACATACGTGAGTCGGGAGGGTCCAGCGGTCTGAGGCAATGTTGCCAACCCACGGATGTTGGACGTTACGTATGAGGGCCTAAAATTATCATATGGGCGAAATAACACCCGGAAATCTGACCGTGTAACATCGTCTCTTGAGTTGCTTTCGTGGATATGTCTGAAGGAACGAAGAGTCATATATTCGCTGTCACTTCTATTTACAATTTTGCGTACTAGTACCCTAACTTGTCTTGTATCACGCTTCTTGGTGCTAACAATTTTACGAAATCAGCATTAAGCACGTCTTCATATTCCTCATCATTAAACTTTTCTATATTCTCTTCTTCTTCTTTTTCTTCTTCTTATTCTTCTTCTTCTTACACCGTTGTATTATCTCGACTCAACGAATTTATTTCATTTCTAGAATAATAACGATAATAATAATAATAATAATAATAATAATAATAATAATAATAATACTTACTTACTTACTGGCTTTTAAGGAACCCGGAGGTTCATTGCCGCCCTCACATAAGCCCGCCATTGGTCCCTATCCCGTGCAAGATTAATCCAGTCTCTATCATCATATCTCACCTCCCTCAAATCCATTTTAATATTATCTTCCCATCTACGTCTCGGCCTCCCTGAAGGTCTTTTTCCCTCCGGCCTCCCAACTAACACTCTATATGCATTTCTGGATTCGCCCATACGTGTTACATGCCCTGCCCATTTCAAACGTCTGGATTTAATGTTCCTAATTATGTCAGGTGAAGAATACAATGCGTGCAGTTCTGTGTTGTGTAACTTTCTCCATTCTCCTGTAACTTCATCCCTCTTAGCCCCAAATATTTTCCTTAGCACCTTATTCTCAAACACCCTTAACCTATGTTCCTCTCTCAAAGTGAGAGTCCAAGTTTCACAACCATACAGAACAATGGTAATATAACTGTTTTATAAATTCTAACTTTCAGATTTTTTGACAGCAGACTGGATGATAAAAGCTTCTCAACCGAATAATAACAGGCATTTCCCATATTTATTCTGTGTTTAATTTCTTCCCGAGCGATAATAATAATAATAATACTAATAATAATAATAATAATTTCCCTGTCTTTTCACAGATGTGCTGTTATTTACATTAGTATCCCTTGATCATTTGTTTTTAAAGGTTATGTCGCTGTTGTAATGAATATGTTTAGTATCTCATTGCTTGATCTCGTTTCTTGAAACTTATACAAGTTTCCTTCATTATTATTATTATTATTATTATTATTATTATTATTATATTTATTTTTATAAATGATTATATTACCGGTTCTTTATGGTTGTGAAACTTGGACCCTCACTTTGAGAGAGGAGCAGAGGTCAAGGATATTCGAAAATAAGATGTTTAGAAAAATATTTGGGGCCAAGAGTTTTGAAGTTACAGGAGACTAGAGAAAGTCACACAACGCAGAACTGCACGCATTGTATTCTTCTCCTAACATAATTAGGAACATTAAGTCCAGAAGTTTGAGATGGGCAGGGAATGCAGCATGTATGGATGAATCCAGAAATTAATTTATAGTGTTAGTTGGAAGATCCGAGGGAAAAATTTCTTTGGGGAGAACGAGATGTAGATGGGAGGATAATATTAAAATGGGTTTGACAGAGGTGGGATATGATGCTAGGGACTGGATTAATCTTGCTTAATGGCGCGCTTATGTGAGGGCGGCAATGAACCTCCGGGTTCTCTAAGAGCTATTTATAAGTATTATTATTGTTATTATTATTATTATTATTATTATTATTATACATACAGTAAGTTATTGATATAATAATAATAATAATAATAATAATAATAGTAGTAGTAGTAGTAGTAGTAGTAGTAGTAGTAGTAGTAGTAGTAGTAGTAGTAGTAGTAGTAGTAGTAGTAGTAGTAGTAGTAGTAATGAATTATGTAAAATGTTATTGAAGCATGGAGAAACAAGAGTTGATATTTTAAAGAAAATATGTGGACTACAATAATGAATAGCCCCCCAGAACAAGATGATCCTCATTTTTCATAAGTTTACTTTTTCGTGAATAATGGTTGTTAATGATGATGCCCTATATGATGTAATGCTTTTACTCCTGTTAAAATCAGCACACATTCTGATTGTCAATATTGCTTTAAAATTTTTAAATATGTACAGTAAAATATGTTTTTCCCCATTTTTTTTAAGAATGTCGTATTTGCTGGTTACAACCTTTTTCTGGGCGGCTATTCATTATTGTAAAGATGTATAATAAAATAAATACGTCAGCATTTTTGCATACTTGGTCAGTGGGATGCGTACCTCTGGAGTTACGCGTACCATAGATTGAATACCACTGACTATACCATATCTCAATAACAGAAATTTTCGAGTTGTTTCCCTATTGAACTGAGGTATCGATAGAGAATCTGTTTCACGAATTGGCAACATTGCTTTGAGGACACACAAGAGGGTCACATAGTTTTTCTTTTTCGCTTCGGTTGCAGTAATGTATACGAATAGCAAGGATGAATAAATGCAAGGGATAAGGGAAGGAAATCTCCCTAAAAAGAGATTGTGGGCGAGGCCTTCCCAAGGGATATCAAGTGTATAAGCGAAAGGCACAGATAGACACACAGACAGACATCCTGTTCCCTCTCCGATAGAGAAAGTCCACGACTACTGTTCACAGATAATTGTAGCGTCTGTCTTCGATTACCTAGATTTGCGAAATTAAATTTTGATTCAAGGCATTTAATATCGAAGGTTGATTTTGATTAATAGTTTGCTTCTGTTGAAGGATCTGAAGTCAGATTTAGCCTATCACGTGTGAAAAAAAAATGGTTTGAAGAATTGTCATATTTATAGCTCCATTCATGAAATATTAACTCATTTAAATATGTATGATAAGACTTTCTTGTGTTAAATTTTTAACGTACCTTGTTAACATGTTTCGACCTATTTTGGGTCATCTTCTGAACTGAACTGAACCACCCCACACAACACAAACAAGCTGCATTCCGAACAGTGGTACACAGACTACTCAACATATCAATGGACCAACAGGATTACAACGAAGAACTAAACACAATCAAATACATAGTACGGATACAACCCCAACATAATAGACAACATAATACGTAAGACAAAACAAAACCACAAAAACAGAAGAATAAAACACAAACACAAGAACACAAAAAATACATCACACTAATATACGAAAACAAAAACACACACAAAATTGCAACCTCATTCAAGAAATTAAATTACAACATCGCATACAGAACAAATAACACTCTACAAAAACATCTCAACAGAAAAACAACACAGACAAATACAACCACACAGGCGTATACAAACTCAAATGTAACACCTGCAACAACTTCTAGGCCTACATAGGACAGACAGGCAGATCATTTCAAACGCGTTACAAAGAACACATCACAAATGCCAACCACACCTACAGAGACATCAACACAGACATGGAAATACTGCACATCCAACCAAGAAGCCAGAAACTCAACACACAACCCAATTTCAAAACACATACACTCTTTGACTCTACACTACGAACGCACCCACACAGGAAACAAGAGGCGCCAAGACCAACAACGACCAGTTCAGAAGATGACCCAAAATAGGTCGAAACATGTTAACAAGGTACGTTAAAAATTTAACACAAGAAAGTCTTATCATATATATTCCGAAGTGATACAGTGTTAAAAGTTCATATTCACAATTTAAGTTCAACTCTTTCCAAGTCTCTAGCAGACACTTCATTTTTCAATACCGCTTCCTCTTCATCTGCAAGTTCTGTTTTCGAGTTTGTCTTTCTATGTTACAGCTCCACATTGTCTCTTTTCATAAACCAACAGTAGTCAATCATAATCACTTCATCCAATCTGCCTTGATAACGCTTTTCTATTTCCTTCATGTCTTGATGAACCCTTTCTCCGTATTCTTCGCTGTAATCTCCAAGACAACCAGGGAAGAAGTCAAGATGGCTATGAAGAAAATTTTAATAGACTTTCATGCTCATATTGCATCCTCAATTTTTCGTAGCTACCAACATATTTTCTACAACGTTTTTGAAACCTGAGTGTTTCCTTTTCTCCAAGAAATTGTCAACAACAATCTTAAATCCTGTTCAAACCAGTCGTTTTTCATGGATCAGTAAATTTTCATCACCTTTCATCAAACGTCTTATGTTGGGACCCAGAAATATTTCTTCTTTAAGTTTAGCCTCAGAGAGAAAGGAAAATTTAGAACTTATGTATTTAAAACAATCACCATCTTTATGCAATGCTTTCACAAACTCTTCCATTAGTCCCAGTTTAATGTGAAGAGGCGGCAAGATGATATTCTCTCGCTTTACCAGACATTCTCTAATGATATTTTTCTCCCCAGGATTCTTTGCTGTTCTAGCAGGCCATTCTCTTCTAACCCGATCGTGTTCAATCACTTTATGGTAAATTATAGGCTATCGATTACAGTATAAGATTACGCGCAAAATTTTCATATAGCACACTTAAGGAATTACATAAAAACTGTGAGTATTTGACTATAACGGTTTTAATTTTTCCAGAGAGCTTGAAAAAGTCATTCAGAATTACCCTTCGTCATGTGAAACGCCAAAACATGGCAACCCTGTGTTATTTATTTATTTTATTTATGTCTATAACAGGGCAAAGCCCCAATTACAATAGACAGTACAGATATTTGTTTAATAAACATAGAATTGCATATAACATGAAAAAGAGATAAAACAGATACAAATGCAAGATACGAGTGTATCTCAGCGCCAGCACGCTGGTCTTCCATCTAGACGGCCGGAGTTCGATCCCCGACTAGGTCCTGATGGAATTTTTTATGAACAAACAAGTGTTGTAGCAGATTTCTGCGCTATATTCCCGTTAAGAATTAAAAAGATACTACCTAAATAAAAGACACAGATATAGATATAAATGAAAAATACCAAATAAAAATAAATTAAAAAGAGTTAAGTATAGATATCATAGCCAAAAATGTGAAATGTAGCTATAATTGGCAAATTACAGAATAAATATAACACTATGTTAATAAATTCAATACAGAGGATTATATATAGTAGGCCTAATAGGCTTACATATGCAAAAACAATGGCAGCATAGCTTTACCAATCTACTACACTCTAGTGCAGCGATGGTCGTTTGAGTGCATTTGCTCTCCGAGCGCACGGGGTATTCCAAGTGCGAGCGCTGTAGTGTGCCAGCAGCTGTAACAGATCTTACAGCTTTTAAATGAGCTGAATTTAGGACTTCAGGGAAAAGAAATCCTTAATACACAATTTACTGATAGAATTGCAGCTTTTAAGGAGAAATTGTTGTTATGGATACGTCAAATGCAAAAGGGCGAAATATATCATTTCCCATCCTTATCTAAGCGGATAGAATTTTGAACAATGAAAATTTCGAAATGTACGCATGTATTCTATCCGGTCTATTAGATAAATTTACGTCAAGGTTCCATGATTTAGATTGCCTGGAAATGGATTTGCGTATTTTTGCTACATGTTCCGATTCCAACTGATTATTGATAACGTCCCCCCTTCATTGTAGTGTGAATTGATTGACCTGCGATGTGGTAGAGAGATGCGAGCGAAATATGATTCAAGGTCGAGTCTTATGCAGTTTTATGACTGATTCCCAAGAGGACGCTTTCCCAATCTGCATAAGCTGTGTGAGAAAGTTTTGTGTTTATTTGGTTCCACTTATATATGTGAACAGTTATTTTTCTATTACGAAAATAAACAAATCTCAAACAAGAAATGATGGGCTTTTAACGGCAGTTCTACGCATAGCTTGTGCTAATACAGTTTTTCCAAATCTTGAGAAATTGAGTGATATGAATTAATGTGCAACAGACATGTTTTGTTTTGTGTTTAAGGAAGTGTTTCATTACTTTGTGTTCTTATGTAGTTTGGTAGAAAGAATAACATTTTCTTTTGAAACATATAGTACGTACCGCAACTTGAATAAACCGGTTTTCGTGCACTCTAGAAGCACACTTCTCTGGTAGTACACCGTGCAAGCACAAAGTGCATAATTCTGCCCAACCCTGCTCTAGTGACTCTCTTGCCAGTCGTAGATTACTTGCTGAGGAACGTTTATTATATAAAATATTCAACGGTCTACTGGATAATAGCAAAATATTATCACAAATCCAGATTAACGCTAGAACATCACATTTAAGAAATCGTCAATTGTTATATTATAAAAAAACCAAACACTTCAGCACATAAAAATTCACCAGTGTTAAAAATGTCTTCAAATTTCAATGAAATATGTAAAACATGGGACCTAGATTTCTGCATTTCTTACATGGAATACAAACATTTTCTTATTAATATACTGAAGGTTGTTGATTTTATATAATATTGCTATTTGTTACTCTGTAATTTACCAATTATAACTACATTTTACATTTTTGGCTATGATATCTATATTTAACTATTTTTCATGTATTTTATTTTGTATTTTTCATTTTGTATCTACATCTGTATATCTTATTTAGGTAGTATCTATTTGTGTGTTCTTTTTTTTTTCTTTCCTTTTCTCATTTTCCATTTTAATTTGTATTTACACTTGTATCTGTTTCATCTCTTTTTTTTTCCATGTTATCTATGTTTTTTTTTATTTTTTTTTGTAAACGAATATCTGTACTGTCTATTATAATTGGGGCTTGCCCTGTTATAGGCATAAATAAATAAATAAATAAATAAATAAATAAATAAATAAAAAATAAATAACTGATGATATATTGACAAAAGAGAACGGGAATATAGCGCAGAAATCTGCTACAACACTTGTTTGTTCATAAACAATTCCATCAGGACCTGGTCGGGGACCGAACTCCGGCCTTCTAGATGGAAGACCAGCGTGCTAGCGCTAAGATATGAATCTCCATCTTCGTGCCGTAAATCGAACCGGGGTCAGCTGTATTTGTAGTCCAATATGACACTGCTTGAGCTACAGCTGGAAGGAAGTTGGAAGTAAAATGGGAACATTAAATAGAATTTTAAATATGTTCTTGAATCGTGTGCTTGTCCCCATCTCTAGGAAAAAAATAGACTTAATAGTGTGGCTGTTTCCGGCGCTCTCAGATTCTGGAAAGCCGTGATGTGGTCTGCGAGTGAGGAAGACGGAACATCTCTGCATGCGACAATAAATGCATTGATGATCGCATGAGCACGGACGTTCTGGTGCTCGTGTTTTCACGGCTCTTCATATAGAACTGGAGCGAGTGAAAGGCGGTGTGACTCACATTGAAGCCCCAAGTACTGGCAGTTTAATTATAGCGCATGGCGAACCGATCATGGCGGTAATAAAACCAACTTATGACTTGTACATTTCCTTTCCATACTTTCGGATTGCGTTACATAAAGGAACTGCCACTATTTAAAGCTCTGGGTTACAGAGTGCAAAAATTGGAGAGTTCATGTCCTACCTTACTTGTTTATACAGAGTGTCAAAAAAGTTCGTTTGCAGCGTTTCAGAGATGATAGAGGAGGTAAAAACAAACGTCTTTTTTATGTGACTATTACACTTTTACTACGTCACACTACTTTCGACCAATAAAACGGTACGAAAGGACGTCATTCAACCAATCATGGCTGCTTATCGCACAATTTTATCGCGTCCCTAGCATTTGTTTAATTTTATCGCGTCCCTAGCATTTGTTTCTTTGTTTGGCAACATTTCACACTGCGCTGGTCTGGACGTCAAAAAAAAAAATAGTGAATTACAAACCACTCCAGTCGATGCAGTTTCAAATATGACTCGCATTGGCATTCAAGAACAAGAATTAATAAAAATCAATGATCATACCTATGCACCTTCTGAAATCCTATTTACAAATAAATGAAGAGCACCATTCGGAAATCCTGAATAAGTTGAATACACCATGTAGGCCTACATAAACGAGTTCCACTTCTATTACGCACACTTCCAATATAACATCAATTGAACCACCAACCACATTTAAATTTGAAAATTGTACATTCAATAATTATTCCTTTTAAAATTATTCATGTTTATTTTTGATGTCATCGTCGTTAATTAAAACTTTTCTAACACTTGTGTATATTATTTAGGTTAAGTTATAGCTTCTGCTATATGATATTATGGATAGTCACGTATCAGAGATTGTTTAATATTAAGAATTATTTAAAATCATCTGTCAAGTGACGTTGATTACTGGGATTCGGATATTGAAGTGGAATGCAACTATTTTAATAAAAATGAAACTGAATCAACAAAGCCTTCTTGACTAGTAACATTGCCATCGTGTATAGATCGAGAACTTCTCGACGAGAAGGCATTGCTAGTAATCATAACTCACTACTGCCATCTAGCGTAATATTTGTAATGTTGGAAGACAGTTGTATTTTCGTAAGTCAATATTTTATTGTATTGGAGTACTTCGTTACTTCTAATATTTATATACTTTCTTCTAATCGTGTAATAGTCAATTAAATCCCACTCGAGTTTTGATTTTCTCTAGATAAATCTGCTCGTATTCCACTCGCAGATTTATCGATAAAATCAAAACGTCTAGTGAGATTACTGTTGATAAAAATATAGCACATGCATCATTTTTCCATTAGATGTCCTAAAAGGGTAGATCAATTGGCTTCCGTTAGACCAGTGGTTTCCAAAGTGGGAGTCGGGTCACATAGAGATGAGTAAAATGCGAGATGATTCACAAAATAAGATAAAAGCGCCTTATTAACATTGCATTTAAACTTATTCTGTATTTAGAAAAATGCACAACGATGAACATAAAAATAATATATATATTTCAGCAGTTATAAAGTAAAAATAATTAATGCAATAAGTGTGCATGTTTTTCAGAACGTAGCCTCTGAAATCTGGACTAAGTATTCAATACACACACACTTTCCTTGGCCACAGGGCTGGGCATGTTCTTCCAGAATGACGAAACTCCTGTACATTTTAACAGTCAGGTGACTTCATCTAAATCTTACATTCCCTGAATGATGGATCGGCCGCAATGGTAATGTGCATTGGCCCTGAATGATGGATCGGCCGCAATGGTAATGTGCATTGGCCACCAAGGTCCCCAGACTTCACTTCTGTGGATTTTTGTCTGTGGATGTAGATGAAATGCGAAGAGTATAAAAACAAAGTAAACACAAAGACGGATTGGTCGCCTACATTATGAGAAGTGCTGCCCTCATAAAATAACACAACTTCAGAAGAGCAACACGGATTGTTGTCTACAGAGCGTAAAAGTGCGTTGAACAGTTCAAGTGTATTGATACCATTTAAGTAAGGAATAAATATGATCATTAAGTTATTCGTTTTTTCTTTTCCACACACATTGAAAATTGGATACAGTTTTATAGTTACGAACTTTTTTACTTAGAATAGTCCATACTATTACCCTCTAAAATATGTACTAAACCTCCTGAATCACCCTGTACATACGAAAAATGTAGCGGTACAAATGGAAATGCAGTTATTTATTGAATATCCTTTTGTACATGTTCAGGCATAATGAATTCGAGTGAAAATAACGGCAGATAAAAGCGGAGTGTTTGGAGGACTATTCTTTGACTGATCAGTCCTCCACACATCTCAGAGAAAGTGCGTGTTTCATTAAGGCTGTGTTAAGATTTTGTATGTTTGTTAGAAAGTTACTTTAGTATAAGTATGTGTAACGAGTTGATGTAGTGTTTTGAGAGGAAATAAGTTTCAGATACTTTTGCTTCCTGACTGGCTTTTGGAGGGCGAATAATTCATGTAGCATCGTGTAATCTTGTATTCATTCTTGAAGTTCTTTGTTAGGAATAGTGGTGGGGAGAGAAGTCACTAGAATCCATAAGCAGAACCATTTGGACCTTAGACCTGTCACATCTTCTTCACTGATTGTCTGAATATGAATCGGGCAACTTAAAAAATCACTTAGAGACTTGGGAATAACAAGATTCCAACTACAATTTGTTTGATGAAACAGTTGAAGTACAATGAACAATAAAATATTAATGAAATAAATTGAGAGATCAAGAAGGGGAATAGGAAGGGACATGAGAACGTGAATGAGTATAATGCAAAAAAAAGTGAGAAGACAGTGAATAATACGTCGAAGAATAAGTAAAATAAACGTTAGGTGATGACGAAAACAATTAGGAAGAGAAGACATAGAATTATAATGAACGATAAATGTGCAGAAAAAAATGAAGACGTGATGGAGTGTTAGTTGAAGGAAAATATGAGAAATGAAGGAAATCTATTGGTAAAAATGGAAAATGATTTAGTAAGAAAGTGAGACATGGGTATTAATATCTGTAACAAGCCACACTCAATGTATATCTGAAACTATTATACATAGTGTATCTAAATTAAATCGACAAACTTTGGGGTGGATAACCATTTTCAAAACACTTTTTGTTAAGAAACAGAGGGTGTGACGTTACGTTTCAGTGCAACGTGGTTTTATATCATTACACTGGTGGCCATAATTCTGGAAACTTTTTGTTTTTGTACAGAATTATTATAACATCTGCATTGATTCACACATTTATACAATTGAAAATGTTACTCATGACTGTTTCGTTAATTATGGGGTTATAATAAAGGTATTATATTAAATCCTGAATATTTTAACAATAAATAATCATTACTATGTGGGAAATTATGTTCTTGTCGTTTAAGATCTAAATATTAATAATCAGATTTCATTATAATTTTCCATTATTTACTGTAATACAAACTGTCCCATTTTTGATTTTAAGATTATTGTTCATCGGTAGAAGCATTGTGGAGCACTGTTAGCATAAAATGTGGACATTATTAGTGTATTTCTATCATTAGTCTGACTTAAGATTTCGTTAGGTTAATATCTGATTGCTTTACAACAAATTTTATTGATCATTTTATCACAATGGATCCACGAAAGGACTGGACACCTTCTAGGGCAGTCACGCTTCGAGAAGAAGGCTACACATTCAAGGAAATTGGAAGAAAACTTGGTAATGGTGCTACAGTGTCTGGCATCCAGAAGGTATGGCGGAAGTACAAATCCACAAAATCTTGTAATGGAACACTCAGGACTGGTAGAAAACCTAAAGTAAGTCCAAGAGATGTGAGGCAGATTTGTCGATTAGCATTGAAAGATCAAAGAAACTCTTCTAAACGACAAGAACATAATTTCCCACATAGAAATGATTATTTGTTGTTAAAATATTCAGGATTTAATATAATACCTTTATTATAACCCCATAATTAACGAATCAGTCACGAGTAACATTTTCAATTGTATAAATCTATGAATCAATGCAGATGTTATAATAATTCAGTACAAAAACAAAAAGTTTCCAGAATTATGGCCACCAGTGTAATTGGGCCATCTTACAAGGCGAGATTGAGTTAATTAAAAATCGTTAATGTAGCAAGTAATGATTTGACCTAAAACTGGAGACAAGCAAAAACAAAGCAAGCAAAAGGAACAGAAGCACGCACTCCAGTGTTAAATTAGCAGTCTAAACTCAGTACAGTGCAGTCCATGCGTTCATTATCAAAAAGTGCTGTAAGAAAGGTTATCTATCCGATCGCAAAATTTGTCGGTCTGATTTAGAGACATTCTGTATGTCTACACTTCAAGACAAAATCAAAAGTACACAAATAAGGTACTATTTTCGAGTAAACAATACAGGGGCAGAAACATGGACATTACGACAAAGATAAGAGGAGCGAATAGAAGAATTTGAAATGTGGACATGGAGAAGTTGTCGGTCTGATTTAGAGACATTCTGTATGTCTACACTTCAAGACAAAATCAAAAGTACACAAATAAGGTACTTTTTTGGAGTAAACAATACTGGGGCAGAAACATGGACATTACGACAAAGTGAAGAGGAGCTAATAGACGAATTTGAAATGTGGACATGGAGAAGTTGGAGCATGTGAAATGGACAGAGTAAGAAACGAAGCTGTGTTGGAAAGAGTAGATGAAGAAAGAATGATGCTGAAACTGGCCAGAAAGAGGAAAAGGAATTGGCTGGGTCACTGGTTGAGAAGAAACTGCCTGGGAATGGTGAACGGGAGAAGAGTTCGGGGCAGAAGAAGATATCAGATGATAGACAACATTAATATATATGGCTCATATGAGGAAACAAAGAGGAAGGCAGAAAATAGCAAAGACTGAAGAATGCTGGATTTGCAGTGAAAGACCTGCCCTTGGGCAGAACACTATGAATGAATGAATTCAGTGAGATATTTCAAACAAAGAAGTTTATTACAATTTTGTTTGTTTTGTTTTTTCAGAGAAACTAAATTGTTTTGCATGAAACATTTCATAGCGTGTTTTGAGAAAGTCATTGATTGAATAACATTCCCAATATGCTTAGTCAATTTAAGAGAGTACGATAAAAATGATTGAAAGAATTTTAGTTTTGTTCTTTAAATGTAGCGAAATTTTATCCGAGCAAATGTAACATTTTGTTCTGCAAAGGAATTTTAAAATGTTAAATTTGTTTTGGGAAAAATTCAAATATCTTGGAGCAACAGTAACAAATATAAATGACACTCGGGAGGAAATTAAACGCAGAATAAATATGGGAAATGCGTGATATTATTCGGGTGAGAAGCTCTTATCATCCAGTCTGCTGTCCAAAAATCTGAAAGTTAGAATTTATAAAACAGTTATATTACCGGTTGTTCTGTATGGTTGTGAAACTTGGACTCTCACTCTGAGAGAGGAACATAGGTTAAGGGTGTTTGGGAATAAGGTGCTTAGGAAAATATTTGGGGCTAAGCGGGATGAAATTACAGGAGAAAGTTACACAACGCAGAACTGCACGCATTGCATTTTTCACCTAACATAATTAGGAACATTAAATCCAGACGTTTGAGATGGGTAGGACATGTAGCACGTATGGGCGAATCCAGAAATGCATATAGAGTGTTAGTTGGGAGACCGGAGGGAAAAATACCTTTAGGGAGGCCGAGACGTAGATGGGAGGATAATATTAAAATGGATTTGAGGGAGGTGGGATATGATGATAGAGACTGGATTAATCTTGCACAGGATAGGGACCGATGGCGGGCTTATGTGAGGGCGGCAATGAACCTTCGGGCTCCTTAAAAGCCATTTGTAAGTAAGTAAGTAAGTAAATTTGTTTTGATCAAATTTCTGCACAATTGAAGGATAAAACTAAAATTGTTTCAATAATGTATTGTCTTAAAGTATCTTAAATTGTCTGAGCATATTGGGAATTCAATCGATGGCTTTTCTAAAACATGCTATGAAATGTTTAATATAAAACAGTTTCATCTCGAAAAATAAGCAAAAACGAGCAAAATTATATTAAATTTTTTGTTTGAAATATCAGAGAATAACCTCCTGAAATTGATGACTTTCCTTATGGTGCACTCTGTGTATTAGCATAAATAGTGGAACATAGCGAGAAATGGAAACAACTCTTACCGACAAAGAGACTGTCTTGTGCAGATTTACACAGGAAGTATTGGATTTTAAAGCTCACGGAAAACGAGATCTGGATATAGACTCCGATTAAGATAGACCTATACTTTCTCTTACGCATGATTAAAAAAACAGCCGGTATACTTCCAGCGATCAAGACGTTTAAGCTGAAGAACGTTCCTTCAATAGAGCCCTGTTAGGTCAAGGTTGTTGTCATCACAGTCCTATATTTCTAGTATTATTATATCCTTGGTTTATGTGGAAATGTCTTATGAAAAAGCCGTGTCCTTCAGTTCTTAAATAGCGAATTTAATGTCTCCAGGCAACATGGACTCACGTCGCAGTATAATTGCGAGAAAGACGCTAGTTTTATGATTTTGATGAAGGTCGTAGTAATTGCAAGTCCAGACTGCAAACATTTTCAAATGTTTAAGAGGAGAAAAGTACCAATTGAAATCATTTGCCATGTTGCAACAGAGACAGAATGGTTTTATAAAATGTTTGCGTTGCATCTGTTTTGCCTGTTATTTAACAACGCTGTATCCACTGCTGGGTTATCTGTCGTTGATGGAATTGATGCAAGCTGATATTTTGGTGAGTTTTTTGAGGTTTTTCTTGAGATTACCGTTACACTTCGCGAAGAACTTCGGGGAAAACTGAATTTGCTTTATTTTGTGGTAAATCCTTGCATTCTTCTGCTAGGTGGCGCTTGAGTCTTGGAGTGTACTAAATTAATGGTATACAATGAAAAAAGTTTGAGAGCCACTGATCTAAGTTAAAACCTATTGTTAACTGCGTTTCTCCTGCTAGAATATTTTGCCTTTTTTATTAACTAGCCTAATTTCTATGTCCAGGAATAGTAGTTTTTCTAAATCTCTGTAATGTTTTATTTTGCATTCTCTCACAAGAGAAAGTTCAATACTGAAAGGTTGTATTTTTAACTGAAACCAAAAAGAGATATATTACTGTTAATAATAAAATTGAATTAAATGTTCCAGTTAAGGAAATGTGTAGAACAAGTAAAAGCTGCTAACTTATTACTTTAGCGGTTAAACTCCTTTTACATTTCTAACTGTTGGACCTTCAAATTTTGCACATTGATACGTCTTATTAGTGTAAGATGTGCCAAAAAAAAGTTGCGAAAATAATATGCAATGTTCCGAATATCTATGTGAATCTAGTAGTTGCGGAGCCTTTTGAATGTTCAAAGTTGAAGGAGAAACAAGGCTGAAACTCAATGTTTGTAAACGTATAGTTGAATAGGGTCAATCGTTACGAACAAAATATGAACTGATTTCATGGAATTAAACAACTCATAGTACTTTAAATTGGTAAGGTATGTTTAATGGTCTCACAAATTAAACCTATAATCGTAAAAATATATATATATATATTTTTTTTTTTTCATATAGCAGAAGTACAGTGTTTTACACACGCCAATTTTCATTATTGTACAAGATACAGTAATGGAGGAAAAAAATGTTGAATATTTCCGAACTTTTACTGCTGTAAGCTGTACCTAACTCCTTTTTTTTCTCCACATTCTCAACTATATTCCATACAAAGAAGTAGGAAAAAAAAAATTTACACACATCAAAAAGAAATACAATGTTACTTTTGTCATATTGCTAATGTAGTATATGAATGTACGTAAGCCGACTGAAAATAACACTGTCAGGTCAGATAGTAAAAATAAAAATAATATCATACGTCTCTCAAAATGTGTTATACAGTTAGAATTTCGCAGTAACACATTTTGAAAGACGTATGATATTTTTATTTTTACTATCTGACCTGACAGTGTTATTTTCAGTCGGCTTACGTACATTCACATACTACATTAGCAATATGACAAAAGTAACATTGGATTTCTTTTTGATGTGTGTAAATTCTTTTTTTTTTCCTACTTCTTTGTATGAAATATAGTTGAGAATGTGAAAAAAAAAAAAAATAAAGAATCTAATGTAATTTTCAATATATTTAGCTATGTGAACTTACCTTCATTTAGCTATGTGAAGTTACCTTACCTTATTTTAAGTACTGTACAACGTAAATTTACTTTTCATTTACTAAATAGGCAAATCGATAACTTGCCTTTATTGTAGGAATTTTATTATGCATCCATCTAACCCTCTCTCTTTGAAATACAAAAAGAACTAGCTAATGTGTAAGCAGTATTTCCAATGGTAACTTGAGATTTTCTTTACTTGATTAACATACAGTAATTTAGTTTTCAAGTTAGTAATTGCTCGTGTAAATGGTGAAAGATTACATCACGCGAACAATTAGATTAGTATCTTATTCAATTTCTCTCAAATTAAACCTATATATTCCTGTCGCTCTAATTTCCGGCAGCAATCGCGTTGTAGATCGGCTACATTTAAACGTGTGCGTTTTGTGATTCGCTTATGAAGACGTTAGTCATTTCTTAAGGCTCGATAAATACTTAATATAATCGCCCGCCATTTTGGCTCTTTCGTTGGCGTTCGCAGAAAGCACACGAAGACGTTATTTGGCGCTCAATTATTTGCTGAATTACAGTGCGTTTGATTTATTATCATAGGAGCTACGACATGATAATGTTTAACGGTGTGGCAAATAGATTCCTCGTATGGTAGCTCGGCAACGAAAGAACAAAAATGGCGAACGATACTACCTACCTAGACTTTGTAGAGCCTTCACTTCCTAAGACGTAAGCAAAGAGGAGGAGTCACACCGGGAATAACAGCGACGCGACTATAGCTCTATAGCTACAGTACACTGTTATGTTCGATGCCAGACTCCGTACTTACCAGTGGCGGCTCGTGGGAATTGAATTAAGGGAGGCTGCATACAAAAATAAACCAAGCAACTTACTTTATTTAAAGATTACTTCCATGCGCCTTATCTTGTAAGTTGTGTTTAAATGAGACAGGCTCATGTTAGTAGATTTACTGGCATTTAAAAGAATCCTGCTGACAAAATTCCGGCACACCGGCGACGCTGATATATCCCCTGCTGTTGCGAGTGCCGTTAAATAAACCATAATTTAATTTTTTATATGCAGATTTGAACCTTAGAAATATCTAACTGGCGATGTTGTAGTTGGTTGTATAATATATATACATGATACATCAATAAATGAAAAAAATAACTGAGCCAGAAATTGAATTCAGGATATTCAAGAGTACGCATCAGAGCGCTTGCCTCATTTATTGTGATGTCAGATGTTTCAGATTCCATTATGGTTTGAAAACATTCTAGCAATGGCTCCTTCTTCTCATGAACAACATTTACTGTTCTTATTTTAAATCTTGTTGCCCCAGTTGATGGAATTGTCTTTGAAACACATTAATCTAATACAGACTGTGTGGAGATCGAGAGAAGAAAGCAGGGATACTGGATAAATCAGCAAAAAATATGCGAGCCTTTGTATTTTGTTTAGCGGCTCTTTCCATTATGAGATTCAACTGATGTCCACTAAATTTCACATTTCTCCTGAATTGTTAAGGTACTGAACTGAATAGACTGTAAATATTGTACAGAATTAAACAATGTTGCACTTGTTATACTCACATCAAAGAAAATGTATTTAAAACTGCGCGCTACTGACAAACTGCTGCAAATTTTGCAGCGCCTGGAAACTCTGGATTCACGGCACAGGACAGCAGGGAGGAGGGGTAAAACTAACGCGCAAAGCATCCGAGACGAGACTGGCAGCTCCAGGGGAGGAACTGGCTTCACGCTGTAGTCTTTGTCTCTGGTTTCGCTCTGGCAGCTCCAGGGGAGGAAGTGACTTCACTAACGATTGCGTGCATGTCATGAGAGCGAAATTTTTAAAAAAATTCGAGCCTCTAAATAGAGACTATAATAAATGTATTTCACAACATAAAACGAGACAAGAGCCACAAATGTCTGAGGGTGCTGCAGCTCCGCTGCCCCTCTTCGAAAGCCGCCCCTGGTACTTAACCCACCACTGCCTCACGACACAGGAATTATACATACCTTGCCTTCTTCCGAGCGACAGCATCAGGGCTTTCAAACTACCTACTACTATAATTGTCTTATATATCGATTTAGAAAAAGAAAATTCGCAGAAAATTTGTTATAGATGCGATCTTTCTTTCAGTCTACAAAATTTGAAGGTCTTATCCGAACTTCCAATGTTGAACGTTCCCGTGTCTTTTCTTTTAATTGGTTATTTAATAAGTAAGCAGTATTTTCAATAATAACATGAGATTTCTTTAATTGATTAACATAATGTAATTCAAGTCAGTAATTGCTAGTGTATATGGTGAAAGATTCTATCACGCGAACAATTAGATTAGTATCTTGTTCAATTTCTGTCACATTAAACCTATAGCTCTATAGCTACAGTAGACTGTTATGTTCAAACTTCCAGCGTTGGACGTTCTCTTGTCAGTGGCAAGTTGGACGACCTTTATCTTCCAACGAAAAAGGACACGTGCATGAAACGTCCTTGTTTACACAGTAATCAGGCAGTGTGGGTGATTCTGTATGGAGGTAGTGAAATTCTGTGTAAATGTCTCCAATGAAAACGAAACAAGTTTATAATGGAATTCTAATGTGTTTTTTATATTCATCTGTAAACGTAACCAGGAAATTATGCTGATAGTTCGTTGAGTCTCTGGCAGTAAAACTGGGCCAGCAGATACGATCACTCTCATTAGACGCGTTCGATGTTTGGGGTGGGCGTTATGTGATGAGATGGCTGGGTTATCATCTAGACAACCCAATATTAGCAAGGAAAACAACTTCTCTCGTCTACGGGGGCGTCTTACCTTAAATGGAGCGATGATCGTCGGGTGTTCGAATATGGACTAGTCTCCATAGCAACATCATGTTAAACTTTACAAGATTCTTCTGCCCACGCAAAGGTTTTGATTTTATAATGTACACACGATGAATACCTTATACAGCGCAATATGACAGGTAAATTAAATTAAATGATTCTTACAAAAGATAAATTGATGGGTTTTTTACTTGCCATGTCCTGTGGAGTGTTTAGTCATGTGGAGGGTTTTTGTCCTCTGCTATAAACACTGTCTTTTATATCAACAACAGTGAGTCAAGGGAAGTTTTGTCTTAGTATCTGCATAAATGGAAAACTCACTCATAGTTTTCTGCCCAAGGGCAAGTCTTTCCTATTTTTTGCCTTCCTCTTAGTTTCCGCATACTACCCTTATTTTGTAAATGTCGTCTATCCTCTGATATATACTTTTTCTCTCGTTCACCATTCTAGTACCCCAGAGTAGCTAAAAGATTATTTTAGAGTGCAACAGGCCAAAATACTGGGTGTTTATTTCAAAGTGTGTCATGACGTCACTGTTGTTGGGTCACCGATTTGAAGCGAGTTTCAGCTTATATGTTAGAGAAGTTGCCTATTATTTAAGGCGTTCTTCAATCTGAACTTGAGAACGTGTACGGTATAACTTGAAAGTCGTAGCAACAGATGGCGGTCTGTACGGTCTGTGTGCTACCATAACCTCTTTCCAACTGTGTTTTGCGCCGGCAAGTCGTACGCAGGGTATTTGTTATCATCGGTTGCGTACGGTAACATTCCACAACACAAATCAAATGTTCCGTGTCCATGTTGACCGTCGAAGTTAATGTCAACAAATACGTAAGTAATCGTCTTAACCCTCTCCCCATATCCCGACAGTACGTATTTCCAAACAGTTCACATTCCTGCCACTGCCGGCATTACCGTACGTATCGGTACGTACTCTTCAGAATGAACGCCGTATTTGCTAGGCAACTTCTCTGCCTCATAGGTTATACACCTCTGCGGAAGTGTAGGAAGATTGAATTCCCTAGGCTCATCGGCTAGCCACATGACGGCATACAGCGAGCCATGACACACTTTAAACTGAACACCCAGTAGTTCTGGCATGAATTAGGCATTTTAGGGCCTTTAAAATTAGGACTATTCTACAAATCCATGAACCGTATTAATACAACTTTGTATAAGTCAGTCTCTTCAGGAACAAAATAGGTTTATACTTAAAATCCGAAGTCTAGTCCATAACCAACCGTTGTGTAAGTACAGAGGAATTAGGAGTTGCTTGGCTTGAGAGCAAGGCGGTGGACTGTAATGGATTTTCCTCCCGTTTACGTAATATCCTGTGTTATTTTAACATGTCGGTGCGTGGCGTCTTTCAGGGTTATCCGGTGTGTCGAGCCTTACATAAAATACCTAGAAGAAGAAAAAATGCATTATTAAACCACAGTTTATGCACGAGAAAGAATAAAAGCAGAAATCTGACCTTTACGTAGGCCCTAATAATCAACTATGAAAACTACAGAGTGATTTATATAGAACTAACACATTTCTTTCGTTCTTTATTTATTTCAAAACGAATGACCCTAGCCACAATTTGTTATTCCTCAAATGTAGAGTATCTTTGGGAGATTAATAACCTCTATGTAAATGTTGAAAATTCTTTATTTATTCGGCTGTAAATTCACTTAATAACCACTTTTAACGTCAAATTAAGCAGAAGTTTTGATTCCCTGTCAAAGACGTGCAGATGTTTATTCTTTATTTTGTATATTTGTCATCAAAATTATTATTCTTTTAGAGATTCCAGTTATTTCCAATTTGTTTACCAGTCCCAGTATTGTGTTTCTTTTGGGTGGGGAATTACGAACACAAATTCTCTCTGGTATGCCTTTGAGTAGCTGCAATTCAATTCGTAATCCAGTATTACTTCACAAGGAAGAGCCGTTGATTTAATGTGTACTGCATTTTCAGTGACTAAAACAAAATGTCGGAAAAACAGCTGCCAACAATTAGGAATAAAGAATAAACATCTGCGCATCTCGTGACAGGGAATCAAAACTCCTGCTTAATTTGACGTTAAAATTGGTGAATTTCCAGGTGAATAAATACAGAATTTTCAACATTTGGTATATGATACGAGTACTCTACATTTGAGGTATAACAAATTGTAGCATCATTCGTTTTGAAATAAAGAAAGAAAGAATTGTGTTAGTTCTATATAAATCACGCTGTATATCTGTAATTATTATGCAGAGTTATAAATAACAATTTCTTCTTTAAGAGATGGAGTTGTATTTCATCACAGCTCTCTTGAGTGAGATTTTCAAATCTTGAGACTAACCTATGACGTCAAAAATAGAAATGTACAGAGTGGAATCAAAGTACATTTTGTTTGTTGATGACTAAACTAATAAGACTTTAAGATCGATTCCAAGGTCAGATCATCTTGACTTCGGTTGTCCGTGATTTCACAAGTATTTCCAGACAAATATCAGTATAGCAACAGTGATACGAAGGCACGACCCGTTTCTACGCAATCCTAGATTTTTTAGTAAATATCGCACTCAATATTTATGTTATCACATATTTCCCGCCATTTCAGGTCATGTCTTTCGTGAATAGTGCATATTGATGGAAGATACTGCTCTCTGTCGGTAGAGAAGAAAGGTAGTTGTAGGACAACCGCTGAATACAAGGAAACGCCCCAAAAAATCATGGCTTAGCCATTGTATGGCACTTCCTGTCTCCAGAGCTGTTCCCTTCATCTTTTCGTTGATCTTACAGGTATGAGAGATGACAGTGATGGCATCTTGAATTGTAATTTTAAAAAAATACTTGCATATCATCCGACATAATTAGAATATGAACCCTCCAGTTATTTCATATGCTGCTGGTATTAGATTCATTGCATTTGGTTTTACTTCTCTTCTTCACCGTCTCTTTTAGCCCCTCCTAAAAAAATACAGTATGCAAATCTAGTCTCTCAGGTAAGGCTTCCTGTAAAGCAGATTTGAATATTTTCAAGGGAAAAATTGTTCCGGGGCCGGGTATCGATCCCGGGACCTCTGTTTGAACGTACCAGCGCTCTGCCAACTGAGCTACCCGGGAACTCTACCCGACGACACCGTCTCAACTTTTCCCTTTATATCCACACAACTCGCGTGGGCTGACGAAACGCCAGAGACCCACATCGAGTGCACACAAACTCTGTGTGACTTGGAATTGTGGTTTTCTGTTAACGTACACAGTGACGTATATATTATGCAAATCTAGTCTCTCAGGTAAGGCTTCCTGTAAAGCAGATTTGAATAATTTCAAGGGAAAAATTGTTCCGGAGCCGGGTATCGATCCCGGGACCTCTGGTTGAACGTACCAGCGCTCTGCCAACTGAGCTACCCGGGAACTCCACCTGACACCGTCTCAACTTTTCCCTTTATATCCACACAACTCGCGTGGGCTGACGAAACGCCAGAGACCCACATCGAGTGCACACAAACTCTGTGTGACTTGGAATTGTGGCTTTCTGTTAACGTACACAGTGACGTATATATTATGCAAATCTAGTCTCTCAGGTAAGGCTTCCTGTAAAGCAGATTTGAATAATTTCAAGGGAAAAATTGTTCCGGGGCCGGGTATCGATCCCGGGACCTCTGGTTGAACGTACCAGCGCTGTACAGTAGTTCGATAAATTTTTACAGACCTTTTCTTCACTCCCGTAATGGAGCGTAGCTGTTGTGGCTGGAAGCTGGAATGTCGTGAAGTTCGATTCTCATTGCTGTCATGGATTTTATCTTTAACAGAAATGAGTACTAGTAATATTTCCTTGGGTTTAAAAGCCCGGAGCTACATAGGACTTACGAGTATTTCCTTGAGCTTAAAAGCCGGGAAATACATACGACCCACTCGCGTGGCTCAGTCGGTTAAGGCGCTTGCCTGCCGGTCTGAAGTTGCGTTCGGGCGCGGGTTCGATCCTCGCTTGGGTTGATTACCTGGTTGGGGTTTTTTCCGAGATTTTCCCCAACCGTAATGCGAATGCAAGGTAATCTATGGCGAATCCTCGGCCTCATCTCGCTATCACCAATCTCATCGACGCGAAATAAGATAGTAGTTGATACAGCGTCGTTAAATAACCAACTAACAAAAATAGGACTTATGGGTATTTCCTTGCAAAAATGTTATGTTTTATTTAACGACGCTCGCAACTGCAGAGGTTATATCAGCGTCGCCGGATGTGCCGGAATTTTGTCCCGCAGGAGTTATTTTACATGCCAGTAAATCTACTGACATGAGCCTGTCGCATTTAAGCATTTCCTTGGATTTAAAAGCTCGGAAGTACATAGGACTTATGAGTACTATATTTCCTTGGGTTTAAAAGCCGAAGTACATAGGACTTAGGAGTATTTCCTTGGATTTAAAAGCCCAGAAGTACATAGGACTGACGTATCTACTCCTGCTAATACCGATTGTACGCGAAGTCTTAACTCCCGCTATCCCGTGGACCTCCTCGATGTCCTGTAGACTACAGCAAAAGGGATAACTTTACCTTGCAACCAGAGATGTCATTTAGAGGGGCAAGAGATAATTACCCCCTGTGAGTTTAAGATTTAAAGAACTTAACAACTCAACAGTTGTACTACTAAAAATATGAGAACTGTACTGTTAATATTAAAGTATTCCATTTTTATAAATGCTTGGGAAATAAAAATAGAGTTAGTTAATGATTTTGCTCAAATGAAACTATGACGTCGTTACCTCTGCTACATTAGTGGTTGTTACTGTTGCAAATAAAAGTACAATTCTTTTGCTAATTGAAATTAAAATATCTTTATCATTAAAATTGTGTGTTAATTTCTTTGCACCTACGTCATATTAAAAACAAGCGCATATAAATTACGTATCGTATAAATAGGATAACAGGTTAAAAGTAAGTCTGTTTTTGGAAACGAGAAATATACTGAGAAAGTGAAGTAAACTTGACCATGATAAAAAAAAAACATATAAACTCTATTTGTGACTTAAATTATAAAAAAAATAATTAAGAAATGATGAACAAATAATGAACTTTAAAATATGTTCAGTGCATCTGATATTACAGGTTAATTTTTTCTGTGTAGTTGAGTTTTCCCCAGTTTACGGTATGGAAAGTAGTTCATTTCAGAGTAAATAGGGTGGGAATATGCCACGCTGCATTCCCTATAAGGTCTTCCCTAAAAAAAGTCTGCTTGCCGCACCCCCTAAGTAAAAACTCAAACGACGCTCCTGTTTGTAATATGGAAAGAAAGAATTGAACTGTCTATAGTTATATTTTGTGATATGATAAAGGCGTCTGACGTTGTGTGCGTGCATTTTCTGTCAAATCTAGTGCCAAATAAGTTATGAAAAAGAGTTGGAAAATGGGACAGTAGCATAATAATAATAATAATAATAATAATAATAATAATAATAATAATAATAATTTTAAAGTTAGGCACTTCGTCTACTCTATGCTGCATTTTAGTGATACAATCAGAGTGACAGATAAGACCATCCTATACTAGTTTGCATTGAGATAAGAAGACCAAATTTGGCACTTTGCGATTACATCTATTTCAAAATAATGTGGTATATATTTCGTCCTTTGGCATTTCTTATCGTGAGAGATTACCTGTTTGTGAAGCTTTGTTGTGATTATCTTGCTATCGATTCCAACAATGGGAATGGTATTCTATTCGTGCTAGATTTTTTACTACCTTTTTTTTTTGTGGAAGCACAGCATCATCTTCTTTTGTTTGTTTCTATGTTTTGTTTTTTGTTCTGTGGTCTTAAAACATCAGATCATGTTTGCCGGTTATTCTGCTGCTCCTTTATGTTTGGCGAAGAAAGGACATGAAATTAGCAGCGGGAGATTTTCCATTCTCCTTTTTGTAGTTCCAAGAGAACAACGACAGCAATTTGTGTGTTTAAGAAATCTTCTCCACAGTGGGAATTGTTCGAGTGTTGGTAACGATGATAGTTTGACATCTTGAGATTGTGCACTGATTTTATAGAAGCAGGTAGGATATTATCTTAACAGATCAGGTACATTGACAGCTGTAGATTTGAGGCAGCTTTCACACTGACGAAACTGTTCCCACGGAACTTTTTTTTCTGAGTGTCTTAATTGGCATCATGGAACTATGTCATAAGTAGAGTACAGAATTTTCCCTTTCTACGTTTTTTGTACCGATACATCAATTCGTAAGCTATTTGGGGACACATAAATATTTCAGTTTTTTAGTTCCTGTAAATACCTGTTTAGATGGTCAGCGCCTATTTTCTGAATGTGAACCTCTAGGAATTTGAACAGTGTGAAGTGTGAAACTTGTACTTTATTACTCGTGTTATTTTATATTTGCATTTGTGTATCAGTCGCCGATTATTTAAAATTAAAAAATGACAAGGAAGTCGTACGGTGTCTCTAATTGTATGGAACGTTTACGTCTCTGTTGAATGTTGTTGTATTGTTCGGATTTTTAACGAATTGGTTCTTATTTTTAAGGATTGTGAAAGTGATCGAGTGGAATAAGTTTAATACAATTGCCGTATTTTCTCGAATATCCCGCGCTCTCGAATAAGGCGCGCACCCCAATTTTGAATAGCGGGGGGGGGGGGAAGAAAATACAAAAAAATAAAGTAATTTCAAAAGATCATGTTTATAATTCTGCACACATGTTATGTTTACAGAATTTCTTGGAAAATATTACGTACAAATAACGTTTAATTTCTCGTAACATCTAATTGAACGTGTTTTTTTTTTAAATACTAGAAGGAGTAAAGTTTGTGTGTGCTGTCAAAAAATCTGCAAGTTAAAATTTATAAAACAGTTATATTACCATTGTTCTGTATGGTTGTGAAACCTGGACTCTCACTTTGGGAGCGGAACAGAGATTAAGGGTGTTTGAGAATAAGGTTCTTAGGAAAATATTTGGGGCTAAGAGGGATGAAGTTACCGGAGAATGGAGGAAGTTACACAATGAAGAACTGCACGCATTGTATTCTTCACCTGACATAATTAGGAACATTAAATCCAGACGTTTGAGATGGGCAGGGCATGTAGCACGTATGGGCGAATCTAGAAATGCATATAGAATGTTTGTTGAGAGACCGGAGGGAAAAAGACCTTTGGGGAGGCCGAGACGTATATGGGAGGATAATATTAAAATGAATTTGAGGGGGTTGGGATATGATGATAGAAACTGGATTGTTCTTGCACAGGACAGGGACCGATGGCGGGCTTATGTGAGGGCGGCAATGAACCTCCGGGTTCCTTAAAGCCATTTGTAAGTAAGTAAGAATGAGTAATTTCGTGTAATACATTTTATTAGTGTGTATTAGACAGACTTGGGAAGTTGTGTGTAAAAGATTAATTTATCACGACGCATAAAATACGCGTAGGAATTAATTTTTCTACGCGGCATAATTAAGTTTGTAATGTAAAATGTTTATCATGTAATTTACGCGGTCAAATCTGGTTCTAGGACTTTCGAGCTTAACGTACAGGAAACAGCAAATTATCTTCTCCCATTACACAGCCATGATTCCACCACTGATAACTGAACGTATTATCTGCCCACACCATTGAGCTACGGTTAGAGGAGAAAAGGGGAGTAAGACGCTAATGTCATACAGAGCGTTAAGCATTGCCAAAGCTGTTGAGGCACCAATCCTCGGACGAAGCACCAATGCCCATGTCTGCTCTAATACAGGGATGTTGGTGATGATGATGGTTATTATTATTATTATTATTATTATTATTATATCTCGCCATGGGATTACCCGAAATTCGCCTTACATATGGTGAAAACCACAAGAAAGAACATAATCAGATAATCAGCCCAAACGGGGTTCGAACTTAACGCCCGAGCGCAGTCTCAGAGTAAGCTCCAATCGGTAGCTACATCTAGATCACGCTGGTATCCAGATTAATTTTTTGCAACATAAAATGTTATAGTGATTTATTAAAAGGCATTTTATGTATAAATAGCTTGCCGTTTCGACACTTCTTTGTATATCGGGAAGGCCTAAATACGAACATAGTAGTAGGTGAAGTTGTCGAGTTATGGCTCAATGTGTGAGTGGCAGTTGACTGATTATAAACAGCTATAATGACGTAATACGTAGGAAACCGATATTAAAATAAACAGCAATTCTGGAAGACAAGAAACAGGAACGAAGCGAAACAGGAAGAAATACTCTCCGATGATTGGTATGTGTAGTGAAGAAGTGTTATTATAGCTTATAGGCCGCAGTACAATAGTTGGTCTTACAGACTATCTTACAAAAGACGGTCGTTAAACAAGATCCCTGTTGTAATGTGTGGAAATAATTCACATCATATTAAACTTGAACTAGTGTCGTGCAATGTTCGAACATGAGAGTGGATATTATCGCCCTACTCCCTAGGCATCCAGCACTACGTGAAAATGAAGCATGTAAGCTAATACAGGGACATCATTTTATTTTTACTTCAATTTTTATTGTACCTGAGTTTTTGAATGTACCTCACTCCCATCTTCTCTACTAGTAAACTTCCAATCGTCCTCCACACAGAACCAAGACCGCGTATGCAGTCAAAGTCACCTTACGTGCATAGTAAACAGTACTGAGTTAGTGAGTATAGTACGTTCAAGAAATATGTTCTCGTTTTCCAGTGACGAAAGAGTTTTCAATATTGAATCATATTTTCGCACAACTACTGTCGTCCGTTTGCCTGCGTCGCTTCTCGGTTTCCCCCAACCGCTTCTGCTCGCCCCTCTGTAAAGGCTAGTGGCTGGGCTGTCTTAGCTTTTTTTCTGAAAACATTAATTTCTGTTAGGAATTGGACGTCTACGTAATATTATACAACTGTTTAAAATAACTTTAATAAAAGAGCCTCGTTAAGTAATTAACTGTCACGTGATTCCCCCCCTTCCTTCTACGGCTCTGCGACAATACCACTTGGACGGACAGTAGATAGCATGTCTGAGTAATTTTATCTTTTCGGATCGGACAGAAGTGAAAATTGAATTTACAGTACGTAAGGTACTCTTTTATAGAGTAGGTAGGCCTACAGAATTATTTCAACATGAGTTACTAGTACAAAGAACGAAACTGATAATCAGAATTAGGTGCAATAGTCTATAGTGCGATGATATGCACAAAAGAACTGAAGCCTGTATCGAAATGAACTGCCACCATTTAAAAAAAAATGTTTAAGTATCCACATTATGATTATTTTTTCAGTTTAACTTCATCCTCTATATTGTACGCTAATGTGATGTAGACAGTATAATATACACTGCATAATGAATACGTTCGCATGGATAGCTCAGTTCGTGAGTAAAAACACTTATTGTTAATACAGTACTGTATTTTGATTAAACTAAAACCTAATGAAAATGATCAAACTCAAAATCGCAATATTTCCTGGTTTACGTAAATGGATGAACTACTTTTCTTCCTTCCTATACCTAATAAAATTATTTGATTGTATTTTACGTCAGTGTCATCGAACTCCAATCGTGGAAGAGGGTAGCAAGCGGTGTTTACGGTTCTCAACCGTTAGTCCAAAGGTATAGCCAGGTTAATATTAGGAATGTTAGTAAAAATAAAATGATGTCCCTGTATAAGCGAGTCTGTTGATAACCGGTAAGAGGTCTTATGTTCGGTTCATGTTTGAGAGTTTCTGTAGAACCGAAGCTCGCTTTGGGTTTGTTCAATCTTTCCCTTTATGTTCAGTGCCTTTCTCCTAGTTCCTCCTCTCCCTTCATCTTTATGCTTTAGCTGCATAAGGATACTGGGAACATTCCTTGCGAAGTTACGCATAGTAATGAGTAGACAGTGTATGCGGGATGACTTAAAGAAAAGTGAAGTTGTTTCGTATCGGAGTATATGGCACGTGCCGCGTCGTCCGTCTTTTGTGTACCTGGCGAGTACAGCAACGTACAGAACGAAGGAACTCCGGTCCACATTGCAACGCAATCAGCGTATTCCGAAAATTTTGCGAAATTTCCGTATTGCCATCTCGTTCAAAGAAAAGAGGTCATAAATAACTTATTTCTTGAACCGGTAGTAATAACTGGTCCGTTGACATGTACGCTCATAAGCAAAGCTCGGAACTTGGGGACTTGTGTCGTGTGCATGAGTAAGGTTACAGGTACAACGTACACAAAGCTCACGCTGCAAGTGCTCAGGGACAGTCGTGTGTACTAAGAAAGTGGCCACAACTAATGACAGGAAGACGGACGAAGAAACTGTTATGTCGAAGCCAATGACATTCAGAGAATTAAAGATATTCGAATGGGTATTATAGGAGTTTGAAAATACATTTTGTTTTAAATTTAAGATACAGAATTTCGTGGAGAATTCGGAGGAGATACATTATTTTTTTCGATTGGAGAGTTTATATTTTATAAGTTGTGCCACACACAAATTAGAGGCTGGAAACGAAATTCATTGAAAGGCATTGCAGTCCCTCAAATTGTAGAAAAATCTGTCCATAGCCATGGATCGAGACGTAGAGGGGCTTGCCCTAGTAGTGACACACTAATTGAAAACTATTTTCGAGAAAAATTTAGGATATACTTATCTTTCTCAGATACGAGATCAGCTAGCAACTGCTGAAAATCGAACAGAAAACAGTAACAGTGAAAAAATTCAGTATTTTAAGTCTACTGCCGAAAAATCTTCGAATGTAGGTAGTCATACACTGTAATAAAATGTACACAGCAGAACAGTAAATTTGATATATTTCTCATGTTTATTTTTATTATATATATATATATATATATATATATATATATATATATATATGCTATGAAATTACGTGTTTCAACCTACCATAATATTATCATTATGTTGTTGGAGCCAGAAACCACTTTTGTAGCAGACCTGACAGTACCTCCGTGCTGGAAGCGGGCGTATGTTGACATTGAAGTCCGGTCGCTTAGTCACGTGCAAAGACACAAGTCCCCAAGTTCCGAGCTTTGCTCATAAGCCATTAACATATTGTTTTTACGTTGTGCTCATTACAAACAATACAGCAGAACACATCGCCATGACACAACAGTGCACGATGTCATTCGTCTGCTAATTCCCGCCCTATACAAGAACCAATCAGATTCACTGATGGAGACTGCCACCACCTCTGCAAGTTGATGGTACCGGTGCGACACCGGTGAAGCATCAATGACGTCATCGGTGGAATTCGGAACACCGTGATGCCATCGGATTGCTCACCGGTGAGATTCGGAATACGCTCAGCGCAACGAAAATAATGAACAAAACTGCTAGAAGAATCCATGCTGTCATGGCGACTGTGTAAGTGGTTATCTGTGCTACGCTAGCAAAATTTTGCGAAATTTCCGTACTGCCATCTCGTTCAAAGAAAAGAGATCATAAATAACTTATTTCTTGAACCGGTAGTAATAACTGGTCCGTTGACATGTTCGCTCATAAGCCATTAACATATTTTTTTTTACGTTGTGCTCATTGCAAACAATACAGCAGAACACACCGCCATGACACAACAGTGCACGATGTCATTCGTCTGCTAATTCCCGCCCTATACAAGAACCAATCAGATTCACTGATGGCGGCTGATGGAGACTGCCACCACCTCTGCAAGTTGATGGCATCGGTGCGACACCGGTGGAGCATCAATGACGTCATCGGTGGAATTCGGAACACCGTGATGCCATCAGATTGCTCACCGGTGAGATTCGGAATACGCTCAATGTGTGCAGTTGTGTTATCCTGCTCAAGTATTTAGTACGAGTTGAATAGTGTAGTGCTGATCCATTCATAATGTGGAAGTCAAAACGTTAAATTCGCTTAGAGATACGAAATGCAATTAAGAAGTATGAGAGCGACATTTTATGTATTAACGAAGACAATATCGTGTGTAATGTATGTAAAATTTAAATAAAAACCAGGACAATTCAGGCTATAGAGAAACATTGCAACAATACATCGCACAGGAAATGCGTTGAAATGAAATCTTAGGAACCATCTACATCATCATCATCATCATCATCATCATCATCATCATCAGTCATTCATTTAGTTGTGCAGGTCTAACGTCACGTGGAACATGATGCTCAGTACAAATATTCCTCTAAAGAAATTGAGTGATCCTCATTTTAGAGTTTTTCTTCAGAAATTCTCTCGATACAAAAACAGTTTAAGCGATATGCGAAGACGATTCAGCTTCGACAACTTACGAGGATATATCGTCGTTTACTGCAACGCTGGTAAATGCATCAATTATGACGAGGACTGAACCTTGCAAGGTATGTACTACAGTACGTTAGTTTTCTTTTCCTTCTGACTGCACGGAGATACAGTAGCTTGTTGACGTCGTCTGTTTACGTTTAAAACCTGTTGAGCCAATGGTCTGAATGAAAAAAGCACCTACATTCAACGATAAGTCATCCCGCATCCACTGTCTAGTAAGGAGTATAGGTAATTTTTGTTATTAATATGACTAGACATTCACAGAAATATACGTATGGGCTATTCCATATGAAATCGATCAGTAAAAAACCTCGCATTTTTTATACTCTAATTTCTTCTCTATTTATAGAAGGTGCTGAGGAGAGTGCATTTGCAAAAATATACTATCGAAAGCCAAACGGTTTTCCTATTGTTGAGCGACAAATTTAGCATATTTTAGAAAAACAAGTCTCTTTCAGCGCTCAGAACTCTCGAACCATTTACTGTAGAACATTGAACGAGAGCTCATTTTGAAGCTGACATTTGGTAGGTTATGATAAGAAGTAACCCTTATTTTTATTGTATACAGCGAGACAGATAATCTGATTTTACTTACTTTTAGGCTTTTTGCCCATTTGTAAAAAAAAAATGTAAAAAAATATTGAGAAAAAACCTTGCATTATTAAGAGGGACTTCGGCATTGTTTGCTTAGTGGCTCGGCAATAAGTTTCGAGGGTATTAAATAGATTATTTTCACACGCCTGGACTTGAACGGCGCAGTATCGCACGCACTGGCCGAGAGCTGAAGATAAGCGAGCGTTGGGCGTCATTTTACTCCTGTGTTTATGAAAACTTGTTATAAAGCTAGCCCAGCTATGCGCTACTAAACGAAACATCACGTGTTTGTCTCCTGGTCTTGCTTGTCTCGGCTAGCTCCCGTCTCACAGTCAGCTGGTTAGTTCACGCGCGTACTATATATTTTCTTTATTTTTATATTTTCAATACTTTCTTATCAACATATCATCAGTAAAGATATGTGTTTATTTGTACTTTCAATGCGGAATCTAACTATATATTTTAAAAATATTTTTTCCTTGGCAAAGGCGTTTTAATGAGGAAAAATCTAAATTTCTCCATTTCCATAAAAAGTAAGAAAATCTGTTTATATGTCAGTATAAAGTTTAATTTCTCAGCATCAAAATAAACCATGATTTTGATCATTGGGTGAAAGGGTTTCGCAGCTACAACAGTTTAAAATTGCTAATTTTATGAAAATACGATAAATTTAAATATTTGTAATTTAAACACTATGAAGTTCTGATACCTCAAACTTTGCACAAAGCATTGTATCACAGTTGTCAACGGACAAAAAAGTTTCATTGTATTTAGAAAGTGTAAGGTCAATTTTCTCTACATTTCGGTCGATTTGAGATGGAATAGCTCGTATAAATAAATGAAACAAAGTATGTTTAAAAAGAACGTGGAAGTCGTACAGTGCCCTAGAAGCGTAATTTGTCTCTCTCCATATCAACTGATAGCAAGTGTATTCATAGTTGAGTTACAATAGCTCTATTGTTGGCGTGTAGGCGAGATAACACGTCTTAACTCCACCCAGTCTGTCCATATTATCCGTATTCGAATATTTTATCCATGCTAAAGCACTTTACGTTGCAGGCGGAATGTTTAGAACGAGCTTTATGTCTAGAATTGCTACGTCTTCTGGTTCGGAAGCCACCGCATTGACCACGAACCTGCTTGTTTGCCTACACGTATAAGAATTAGCCTGCTTGAGTTAGTCGGAATCCGCAGCTGCAGTGAATACGTTCTTACCCCGAGGACATACTTTCTACCAAACAGATCTTTCCCTCTCGTCTTCCGATTTAACAAATCGAACTTATCACGCATCTGCACGGTTCAGATCTTTGAAAGAACCGTTGTCAGATCGCAAGTCTTTGATTACGGTTTGTTAACCTCTAATACATTTTGTAAGCCACTGCAGGGCGTCTTTTATTTTTTTTTGGTTGCTTCTTGTTGTGGCAGATTTTTTCTCTAACTCCTCACCAAGATATTATTATTGCTAGAACTCAGATTCGTATGCAGAATGAAGCAGTGAAATACTTATGAATATATATGCATGATATACAAAATATATATATGGTCCATTCATGGTCCAGTATACAAAAAGAAATAAAATTGGATATACCCTGTTTCGTCAGAAAACTTACCTTACTCTTGGCCGTTGCAGTACTCAGAGAGAGTCATCTTGAGATATTCTTTTGTAAAGTTGCTACGTTTGTCAATAAAGAATATTTCACACAGGACGAATGTTGTTTCATATGACGTCACCAGAGCTTGTGGGAAACATAACATTTCGTCTTCTTCTTCTTCTTCTTCTTCTACTTCGATGTAACTGGTACATTTCCATTTTCTCATGAAAGTTTTTTGCAATTTTACAGGTTGTTTTGAAACCAAGATTTTATCTAACACGTTGCACAATTGGTCAGTTATAAGTCTGGCTACATAATATGTTTCTGGAGATAGTGAAATTTGGAGTACATTGGATTGAATTCAGTGGATTAGAATGGATGATAGACAAGCACAAGTAACAGATAAATAAGTAATTAGAACATAATATGAAAATTTGTGTTACCTACGTATGTAGCCTATGTTAACGAAGTTATAATATAAATTCTTAATTACATGTTTTAATCAATTCAGTATTAGCTTTTAAAGTATTTTTATTAAATAATTATAAATCTGGATTTGTCTTAATAAAGTTAGTCTACTAGGCCTATATAATTTTGGACCAAAATTTGAACTGTGCTTTACACCTGCTTCGGCATTGCATTTTGGTTCAGTGAGAGGGAAAGAAATCCTACATCTTAATGTATAATTGTATGTATTATAGTCATGACCGTTCGATATAATATGGTATCGATAATTATGGAAATAATTTAACAAGATATATGTATAATTTTGTTTAACGTTTACTATATCATATTCTTTATATAATATGAGATGTGGCAGCATCTTGCGCATTGAAATAATCCAACACTTGTTTCACTTCACAGAAATGTTCCACATAATATGTATGGCACGGAGTCTTGGTCTCCACAAAGGCTTTTTCCGTCTGGAAGCCCGAACCATCATTATCTTTATGTAGTTCTACTTATAAGTACATTATGCATAAGGGTGTAATTATTTGACTTATTTGAACTGTTGTATCAGTGAAGCGAGGTGAGTCAGTGAAGTTATGATTTTACAGTGCAGTGAATAGTTCCGATCAGTGATAATTTATAGCGTCGATGAAATGTGTTCTATAGTGTCAGTGAAATGTGTTACAGAGTGTCAGTGAAATGTGTGCTAAAGTGTCAGTGAAATGCGTCATAGTGCCACTACAGTGAGTGAGATGAGAATAAAGTGAAAGACTATTGAAACTTATGAAGGGCCTATACATAATAATGTAGGTTGTAATGTAAAATTAGGTATATTATTTATGTTTTATTATTATTGTGTGAAATTATATTGTGTATTCTTATTGTATTGTGTATAAAATTGTAGGCCTATTGTGTATTGTATAATTGTATTGTGTATTGCTTATCATTTCTTTATTGTGTATTGTTTATATTGTGTATACCACTGCCACCGGGTGCATGCCCACTTGCAGTGTAAATAAATACATACACATACATCTTTTACTTCGGATTATTGCAATTAAATCAATGTTGTAAGTTTTCCGTAAAGCTTTCTCCTGATGATGATTTTATAAATGTACAAAAATTAATAAAGAAGCTGTCATCCGATATTTCTATATTTATGAGTAACAGAAACTATAGCTTAATCTAAATAATTTCACTAGAGATTTTAATTTATCTAGAGAAAATCAAAACTCAAGTTGGATTTATTTGACTATTACATCATTAGAAGAAAGCATATAAAGATTAGAAGAAATAAAGTACTCTAATATAATAAAATATTAATTGACTTATTAAAATACTAAACTGCCTTGAAAATATACCTATTATTGTACCATCTCATCATTACAAATATTCCGTTAGATGGCAGTAGTGTTCTATCATCAGCTGTTCTCTTGTTACCAGTCGTGCCAACTATACAATCTTCATTGAACTCTATGGACGATTATTAGTCAAGAAGTCTTTGTTGATTCAGTTTCATATATTAAAACAGTTGAATTCGACTTCAATTATCAATTTATATTAAACAATCCCTGATACGTGACTGTCCATAATCTCACACATCACAAGCTAAAACATAACCTAAATAATATAAACAAGATAAATGATAGAAAAGTTGTCATATTAAGGATGATGAAATAAACATGAATCATTTTAAAAGGTACAATAATTATTGAAAGTACAATGTTGGCAAACAAAGGAACAAATGCTAGGAATGTGATAAAAATAATTGTAGGACAAGTACAGTAACTATGATTGGTTGAAACACATGGTTCCGTACAGTTTTATTGGTCAAAAGTATTATGACGTTAATGTATATTTTTTTTAATAAAGGGGACTTTTAATAATACTTACTTACTTTACTTATTGCTTTTAAGGAACCCGGAGGTTCATTGCCGCCCTCACATAAGCCCGCCATCGGTCTCTATCCTGAACAATATTAATCCAGTCTCTAGCATCATATCCCACCTTCCTCAAGTTCTTTTTTAATATTATCCTCCCATCTACGTCTCGGCCTCCCCAAAGGTCTTTTTCTCTATATGCATTTCTGGATTCGCTCATACGTGCTACATGCCCTTCCCATCTCAAACGTCTGGATTTAATGTTCCTGATTATGTCAGGTGAAGACTACAAAGCGTGCAGTTCTGCGTTGTGTAACTTTCCCCATTCTCCTGTAACTTCATCCCTCTTAGACCCAAATATTTTCCTAAGAATCTTATTATCAAACACCCTTGATCTCTGTTCCTCTCTGACTTTTAATAATGCCGAAGTGATAATGTGTGGACAACGAGAAGAAATTGGGTTAATATGGTAATCAATAAGAGAACTTCTTTGTGGCCCAGAAATCTCACAGGACTTGTCGGGAATCAAATCTTATAACCGTGGTTAAGCTTTCATCTGAAGTAAGGTTGAATCTGTCACCTGTCGAGGCTTGTGAAGTGATAAAAAATTGGAAGGTTTTTAAATATATTTCCTTTGACGATGTTTATTATGAAGCTTATTAAATTTGCAGTGAAGTTATCGAAATATTTTGTGTAGCTTATATTATAATCGTTTTCGATTTTGAAATAGTTTGCTAAAATAGCTACTTTATTTAATCGTGATATTGACTACAGGTCTTGACGGGTTAATAAAGCGTGTACGTTTAGATTGGAACGTGCGACGAGACGTGAACACGATGCAGGTGTGTTTCACACAATGGATGCTTACTTACTGTGTGAGGTCGGGGGATGAAGTTATCTTGCAGGAGAAAAAGAAAATACGATGTTGCTAGCAGGTGCGTCTAGCATTGAACAAGAGTTGCGTGCTTAATGAATGCATACTTCACTTCGTAATAACGTTTTTTGTCCTTCACCCCAGAGCACATCTTATTCCATTCTGAAAGCCTTTGAACTGAGGCAAGAAGCTGTGTATTTAATTCAAATGAAGATGTGTTATCTATTATCGTTGAATTGTATAATATAATAGTACATTATGCAACGAGCCTATAATGAAGGTAATTAAGAAGTGAGTATGGATATTTATGAAACGAGCGCAAGCGAGTTTCATAATTTTCATACGAGCTTCTTAATTACAATTATAGGCGAGTTTCATACGACTTTTTATGCTCGACCATATTTCTAACTTGATATTATTAATTTTTGAGCAATGTCCCGTATGTTGTGAGATGTGCGCAGACGCGAAAGTATTGATTTTTTTCCGAGGAACAGATGTCCACATTGACCTTGCTAGGCCATAAGAACCTACAGAGATAACATTGAAATAAAATTAGACATTGAAAAACGAGATGACAAATTGAATTTATTAGAATATTATTTACAATTAACGCTAATTATTATAGTAACAGAACATAACCTTCTGCGACAGTATTGGATTTCCAGCCTCCGTGACTTTTCGCTAATGCTCTTTCGATTGCATATCCGAGAATAATCGATACTTGCGGTTTTATAACGGTAGAAAGCTGACCTGTCATTGACTGAAAGACCTGACCTTTAATGAGTAGGTGTACTTTAATGACATGCATTAAAGGTCTGCTACCAGGTGTATAATTACTACATTTCGCCATGGTCGAGCATAAAAACAATTTTAAGTACGAGTATAAATGTCTCCTTCATATATGGTGTCCACACCTGAGGAGTAACGGTTAGCGCGTCTAGCCGCGAAACCAGATGGCCGGGTTCGATTCCCGGTAGGGGAAAGTTACCTGGTTGAGATCTTTTCCGGGGTTTTCCCTCAACCCAATACGAGCAAATGCTGAGTAACTTTCGGTGCTAAACCCCGGACTCATTTTACCGGCAATATCATCTTCATCTCATTCAGACGCTAAATAACCTAAGCTGTTGATAAAACGTCGTGCAATAACCTTCTAAAATAAAAAAGCATATACGGTATTTTACATATAGGCCTAAAACTAAATTTCGACACAAAATTATTTTCCGTTCTAAATTCTTATTTCTACAGGATATGATTCGCATTTCAACTTGTATATTTTGTCGATATATATCGGCAAAACACTTATCATAGAGAAGGGTTTGATTAAATCATCAGGATCGTGGATACAGACAGTTATGTTTTTTTTTTTTAAGTCAGTTTACATACGACAAATGTTTTACTGATATGCATTGTATGTAATTTTGTGTATAAAAATATATGAATATCTCAATTCTGAACACTAGTCCCAATACTAATTAATATCATGAATTTAAAAACGCAGCACATTATCATAGCAATAATTATATTATTAGAAATGTTAACCTGACTGTCACTGTATAGTTTATTTCGTTTTTTATTACACCTGAGGACTTCTAAGAATTTAGCGAGATTAGTGAGAGTTTTGTTGGTCTTCTGTCCGTTAGCTTGTTAATTCTGTGATGAATTGAAGTGATAGCCAAACGGAGACAGAAAGTTGTAGGCAGTTCCTCTGTTTCGTTTGAAGCACGACATGGCAGAAAATGCAGTTTCACAAAGGTATGTGGTGGAAAAACAAAGGAGAAATCTGATTGCTATGTAAGGTAGGCTTTGATAGAGACGATATGAATCTGAACTTTTTGAAACAATTATGAAAATTCTTCTTCTAAGAATATTTCCATTATAACATATTTTATCCGTGAAAAATGCTTAAGAGTAAAATGAGAAATTCCAGTAGAATATCTCGCGGTACACATGATGTCGGTGATCGGTACAGGAAGATTGGTAGATTCTTCAGCAGTTACAATCGTTATACCTACCAACTTTAACAGGGTTTTAAACAAAATACTTCATCATATAACATCAAATATAGGCTAGCTAAACTAACCTTGTTTCATTATGTTTATCAGCAACTTTACCTGTGTTTTAAACAAAACAGTTAATCATATAACGACAAATATAACCCAACATTGTTTCATTATGTTTATCAGCAATTTGATCTGTGTTTTAAAGAAAACAGTTAATGATGTAACAAAAAATATAACTCAACATTGTTTCATTATGTTTATCAGCAACTTTATCTGTGTTTTAAACAAAACAATTAATCGTATAACAACAAATATAACCCAACAATGTTTCATTATATTTATCAGCAACTTTATCTGTGTTTTAAACAAAACAGTTACTCATATAACAACAAATATAACCCAACAATGTTTCATTATGTTTATCAGCAACTTTATCTGTGTTTTAAACAAAACAGTTACTCATATAACAACAAATATAACCCAACATTGTTTCATTATGTTTATCAGCAACTTTATCTGTGTTTTAAACAAAACAGTTAATCATATAACAACAAATATAACTCAACATTGTTTCATTATGTTTATCAGCAACTTTATCTGTGTTTTAAACAAAACAGTTAATCGTATAACAAATATAACCCAACATTGTTTCATTATGTTTATCAGCAACTTTATCTGTGTTTTAAACAAAACAGTTAATCGTATAACAACAAATATAACCCAACATTGTTTCATTATGTTTATCAGCAACTTTATCTGTGTTTTAAACAAAACAGTTAATCGTATAACAACAAATATAACCCAACAATGTTTCATTATATTTATCAGCAACTTTATCTGTGTTTTAAACAAAACAGTTAATCGTATAACAACAAATATAACCCAACATTGTTTCATTATGTTAATCAGCAACTTTACCTGTGTTTTAAACAAAACAGTTAATCATATAACAACAAATATAACCCACCATTGTTTCATTATGTTTATCAGCAACTTTACCTGTGTTTTAAACAAAACAGTTAATCATATAACAACAAATATAACCCAACATTGTTTCATTATGTTAATCAGCAACTTTACCTGTGTTTTAAACAAAATAGTTAATCATGTAACAACAAATATAACCCAACATTGTTTCATTATGTTAATCAGCAACTTTACCTGTGTTTTAAACAAAACAGTTAATCATATAACAACAAATATAACCCACCATTGTTTCATTATGTTTATCAGCAACTTTACCTGTGTTTTAAACAAAGCAGTTAATCATGTAACAACAAATGTAACCCAACATTGTTTCATTATGTTAATCAGCAACTTTACCTGTGTTTTAAACAAAACAGTTAATCATATAACAACAAATATAACCCAACATTGTTTCATTATGTTAATCAGCAACTTTACCTGTGTTTTAAACAAAACAGTTAATCATATAACAACAAATATAACCCACCATTGTTTCATTATGTTTATCAGCAACTTTACCTGTGTTTTAAACAAAACAGTTAATCATATAACAACAAATATAACCCACCATTGTTTCATTATGTTTATCAGCAACTTTACCTGTGTTTTAAACAAAACAGTTAATCGTATAACAACAAATATAACCCAACATTGTTTCATTATGTTAATCAGCAACTTTACCTGTGTTTTAAACAAAACAGTTAATCATATAACAACAAATATAACCCACCATTGTTTCATTATGTTTATCAGAAACTTTACCTGTGTTTAAAAAAAAACAGTTAATCGTATAACAACGAATATAAGCCAACATTGTTTCATTATGTTTATCAGAAACCCTTCACAAAAATGAAAAAAATTATTTGGCAGCATGGAACTGAAAATGGAAGATTCTTCAGCGACAAAACAAACATGTTTTACCTAAGGAAATCTCAGAATTAAAAAAGATAATTATATCTCTTAGACAAATTTGAATCTAGGAATCTCGAATTTCATGGCAAGTGAGGTGACCATTCACCAAAGACAACAATGTCAATGCATGTTCCAGCATATGTTTTCGTACTTGTGTAATTTATGCATCCGGGCTGGACCCATGACTCATCTGAAATACAGCCTTCCATTATGGCGCCGAGTCCGCAGAAAACATGTGATGCAGAGCATCTGATTCATTCAGACCCGTAATACGAATTTCCTTAGTGACATAACACAGGGCTTCATTGTTCCTTGTATTAGCTGCCGACTTAAATGACCGTGCTATATCATGCTGAATTTGCTGTCTACAGATTATAATACAAATATCTTGCACGTTATTAAGAGGTGTAGATTGGACTTCTTACATTAGCTCTTGAAATACGCAAACACTATCGACGTTTTTAAGGTCTTCGTTTGCAGGTGAACGAAATTGTGCGAAAGATACCGTACTCCTGGATTCGTTGCATTGATTCATAGATACAGATTCGTGTAATGGAATATTTCCAACAATGACCTGAAGACTGCATTCATTATTTCATTCATAGTTTTCTGCCCAAGGGCAGATCCTTCACTGCAAATCCAGCATTCTGTAATCTCCCCTATTTCTCGCCTTCCTCTTTGTCTCTGCAAACGATCCATATATCTCCTACCTTTCCCAGCATATATTTGTTTTCCCGTTTACCATTTCTCCCAGTGCATCCTTCAATAGAAGTTTCTTCTTAGCCAATGAGCAAAATCTCATTTTTTTCCTCTTCCATATCAGTTTCAGCATTATTTTTTCTTTGCGTACTTTTCCATTCATCCACATTTAGAAAAATATCCAAATTTTCAAAAACTACAAATAATGCACATGGCTTGTCAGTATATTTTTTCATTAATAAACTTCCTCGTATGTAATCGCGAAAACTTTGTAACTAATTCAACAGTTCATAATATAAAAAATGACTCAGACTTCTTCACATGTCTAACGTGCTAGCAAAAGGAATGCGTTATATGGAGTAAAAATATTTAATAGCCTCCCTATGGATATAAAAAAAATCAAACTCAAAGCATAAAATTATTTAGAACCAAATTAAAGAAGTACCTAATTTCTCACGCCTTCTGTTCTGTAGATGAATTCATGACACTCAATAACGCTTCATGAATATTTCTGTCTTGTATTAAGTATCGATACTAACCCCTTGTGTTGTATTGGTAGACTATATTGTAAAACTATTCTGTACATTTCGAAAAGACTGTGGCTATAATTAAGACTTTATAGTACTATTAATATTTTTTGACATGTTCCAAACTCTAGCTGTTAGCCTAAGCGACATATAAATACCATGTAAATAAATGCAATACAATACAAAATGCTTCCAGTCGTTTGTCCATGTTTCTGCCTTCATACAGTGCCACACTCCTCGCAAAGCATTTCATTAGTCTCTTCCTTAGTACGTTTTTCAAATTTAGCAAACATATATTAAAATCCTTCTTACCAGTGCTATCCTTTTGATTTTTGGCAGCAGCTCATGTTATTACTTACAGTACACCCCAAGTATCTGTGGCTGTCCACATATTCTCCTTGCTAATTTCGAATTCTCACGTTTGTTTTTATTACTCTTCCGACAAGCATGTCTTCATCTTGTTTCTATTTATATCTATACCTATTAGCTACAATAGGATATTCCTCAGTATCGTGTCCTCTTCTGCTAACAACACCATATGAACAGCAAATCTTATGCACTTTATTCTTCTTCTTCCTGCTATCGCCTCTCCCATATTCTGAAAACTGTTCTTCAATAAATCCTCCAAATAGATGTACAGTGTAGATGGTATAGAACATCCTTGTACTCATCTTATTCCACGTCCCATCGAAGGATGAAATTTTTTAAATATTACTTTGAGTGTATAAATAAAGTCGTAAAAATTAACTAACTGTAGGGTTTTTTAAATAGAGGTTTCATTCACTGTAAAAAAAATGTTTAGTTCATGTTCTCTAAAATAGTTGCTTTTCGGATTATTTATTATTCAGTTAATAGTTACAATTTTATTACCAACCTCATATGCTTAACAAACACAAACCTGATATATTTATGTGTAAAATAAAACTTTATCATAATTTCGTTTTTTGCGATTTGTGAAAAATTTTGACGAGATGGGGAAATCTGGAAGTCGGTTTCGAATTCAGAACGAGAAACTGATAAGAATTACCTATCAGACCTAAGTCAGCAGAAAAAAATTTCAAAATGTAGGACACTGTTATCTGCTCCTAAGTTAGCTGAAAATAAGTTAGCCAGGGTCTTCGACAAATTATAATTTAACGAAAGATTTTTTTTTAGGAACAATGTTAATTCATATATTTTATTTATTTAACTAGCTAGCTAGCTAGTGAGTAAAAATTAAAATTATAAAACGAAAATGTTTCTAGCCACTACCGTAAGAGCCAGGCTCGTGTACGGTGTGGTCTTAGCCACTAATATAACATAAAATTTACAAGGACAGTTTACTAAATACTGTAAATAACTTAATTCACACCAATAAATAACACACAAGAGCAAAAAAAAAAAAAAGAGAGAAACACATTTAATATAAATTGAAAATTACACCGAAGCCAGTGATATTCAATAAGAACATGAACATAGTCGACAGAAATAAAAGGTAAAAAATACACACATTTGTTAATATTATATATCACGAATAATTTTATAAATTTCTTTTTTAAAAGCTTCAATTTTAAAATATTTCAAATTTGGAAAATGGTTTGGAATTTTATTATAAAGTTTTGCGCCGAAACTAGTACAATGTTTAAGAGCTGCACTTGTATGACATTTAGGCTCAATTAATGGGAAAGTATTTGTCTTCGAGTACGATATTCATGTCGATTAGATTTATGTTTTATTTGATTTCTGTGGTAGTAAGCTAGTAAACTATATTTATAAATTTCTTCAATAGTTAATACTTCAAAATCTGTATAAATTAAATTTGTTGGGTAATCCATATTCTTGGTTAGACAAATTTTTATTAACCTTCTGTGTAATAAAATTAATGGATTAAGTACAGATGATGCTACTCCAGCCCAATTTATTATACCATATTGTATTAATGATTGTATTAAAGCTAAAAATATTATTCCAATGCCTCCTTAGTGATAAAATTTCGAAGTATTATGAATTTATAAATTGTCTTTCTTATACTTGTACATATAAAATCAATTTGTTTATCCCAACGTAAATGCTGATCTATAATAATTCCTAAATATTTGACTTGTGTGGAAGGTGTTAGATATGGGCAATTACAGTAATTATTCATAGGTAGAGGTAAACCTTTCGTTGTTAAAGAAAATTGAATATAGGCAGTTTTATTAGTATTTAAGGACAGGAGATTAGAGTCAAGCCAATTTTTCACTACGTTAATTCTATTGCTAGCATTTAAATAAATGTTATCCCCAATTTTCCCCATTAAATATTTAGTACAGTATCATCTGCAAAAAACAATATATGATATATGATAAGAACATTAAATTATCATTGATAACATCAGCTAAATCTGAGATGATCTTCGGGTTACTGACCATCGAGAGGATCTGGAAGGTTGACTTCCACCGAGTCCTGTTAAATGTCTGATCGCATTCTGATAGAACAGAAGTTTATTTTCCCAAGTGGCAGCAGCGTTGAGAGAGCTGCAAAATTTTACGTTGCTTGCATTCGAATTGAGGCTATAAACGCGGGGTGAATGTATTAATCGAAGGCACCTTTAACGTGGCAAAAACGTCGGATTTGTTTGATGTAACGTTACTTCGTGCTTGTTTCTTCCTGTGCAAGCAGATGCGTGTATTGATAGCAGAGCGGCGTCCTCGTTGGAATGGCATGCCTGTGTTAAACAGTGCGGTATCGGGGATTACAGATGCCCATCACATTTAGGGGGCCGTGCAACAGATCGGCCACCTCAAAGTGAGAAGGAACTAAGTGCCCAGCTGTAGTCATTCGATGGCTGTACATATTTATTTCTTGAGTCGAGCGGTTCCTGGTATTGGCTGGGGTATGTGCGGTGGACAGTATCAAAGATCCGTTACAGGAATAGAGCAGAAATAACTATTTATTGATGAGGTAAGTAATCTCTAGGGCAGCGTTTCTAAACTTTTTAGAAGTGGGGACCACTTTTTCATGTCAGAACAATTCCGCAGACCACCTTATTCTTGTTCCCTTCGAAAACAAATTTATCATTGCTGTAGCATATTTTAACACCAGTATATTTATATTTTAAAACTGAATTAATCAAGTAAAATTAATTTAATTCATATAATTTTATATTAAGTTAAGTTAATGTTAATAGAAAAAAATCATTTTGTTTTTTAATAAATCAAGGCTATTAGAGTTTGGATAATCTTCAACTTATTAATTAAACAAAATAAATAAATAAATGTTGGTACTCACATTCATGAGATGGATAAGTCTGCCGATTCTTGCACAGTTGTTCTATATTTGGATGTATGCTGGTAAGCTTAAGTCGGAGATCGTCACATACATCGAGTCGATTTCGATGCCTTGTTTTTATTAGAGTTAGTGATAAAAACCTTTTCTCACACAGATACATGAAAGCAAACGGGATTCTAATCTGTAAAGTACAATTGTACAGTTCACTATATTCTCTTTTTACTTGTGATGAGGTCCAGAAATTAACCATATCTTCCGTTTGGGATTTCATTTTAAGTCGATAGTTCAATTAACTGTTCTCTTTCACTTAATGAAAGTTTGTTATTTTCAATATTGCAATAAAAAGGGGATCGCGAACCATGAAAATTCGTCATATTTATTTGGAAAATAAGTTTCAGATTGCGACCTCAGAGTTTACAAATGCGGACATATGTCATTGCATAATTATTTTCCAGTAACGAAATCATTTTCAACCAAAAAAGACTCTAGGCTTGGAAATAGTGAAAAAATCCTCTGTTTTACTGAACTGAGCCGTAAACCAAGTTTCCTCTTGAACACTTTTTTCTCATGAGCAGTGAGAACAGTCAAAGAATTACCTTGTAGAGAGAAATTTAGTTCGTTTAGTTTTGAGAATATATCTGGAAGATATGCCAATGTACTTAGCCACATGTCATCAGCTGATGTGCAGGGAAAAGATGGCGAAAAATACCACGTTCATAGTGCTTTAAATCCCCCTTTTGTTGCTGAGAGTAGAGTGGGAAGTCGGTAGACAGATAGGGTAATAAATTTCATAAAATGCCAGTACTAGGACAAAAAGTGAAAGGTGATAGCCATGTGTCATTTCCAAACTCTGAGATTTTCAGCTATAGTGTGATACGCAATTCGTTTGAATTTTATTTTTTCTTCTGTTCTTTTTGAAGGACCACAAGAGCAGACTTCGGGGACCACAGGTGGTCCGCGGACCATAGTTTGAGAAACGCTGCTCTAGGGAACTAGCCTATGTCTGTAACTGATTTTTTTCCCTTCGTCTTTTCATTTTTTAACTTTCCGGTGTAGATGTTTTATTTATTTCTCTTTGAACCGAAACATTAAACAAGTACACATTGCAGACCTCTACAGGATATTAACTTGCTGCCATTACAAAAATATTATAAATTGAACTATATTTTACTGTAAAAATGTAAATTTTCTGCGAAAGTCTGCAATTGTAAGCCTATTTATAAATAGTCAGTTCTTTTCTTGCCACAATTAATTTAAGTCAGTTAAAATCTGCTTGTTACAGTCGATCACGAAGACTTTTGTATTTGCGGATGAAAATCTATGAATAATTTCCCTTGAACGTTTCTCATCGTTATGTTGTTTCTTGTTTCTTACTTACTTACTTATTTATGGCTTTTAAGCAACCCGGAGGTTCATTGCCGCCCTCACATAAGCTCGCCATCGGTCCCTATCCTGTGCAAGATTAATCCAGTATCTACCATCATATCCCACCTCCCTCAAATACATTTTTATATTATCTTCCCATCTACGCCTTGGCCTCCCCGAAGGGCTTTTCCCCCATCAGATCTTCCAACTAACACTCTATATGCATCATTTCTAGATTCACACAAACGTGCTACATGCCCTGTCCATCTCAAACGTTTGAATTTAATGTTCCTAATTATGTTTTAGTGAAGAATACAATGCTTGCAGTTCTGCTTTCTGTAAGTTTATCTGTCCTCCTCTAACTCTTCATCCCTCTTAACCACAAATATTTCCCTAAGCAACTTATTCTCGAACACACTTAACCTCTGTTCCTCTCTCAGAGTGAGAATCCAAGTTTCACAACTATACGAAGCAACCGGTAATATAACTGTTTTTAAATTCTAACTTTCAGCTTTTTCGAGAGTAGACTGGATGATAAAATCTTCTCAACCGAATAATAACTGGCATTTCCCATATTTATTCTGCGTTTAATTTCCTCTCGAGTGTCATTTATACTTGTACTTTTTGTTCCAAGGTACTTGAATTTTTCTACTTTTTCATAGGATCAGTTTCCAATTTTTACATTTCCATTTTGTAGTATGTTCTGGTCACGAGACATAATCATATACTTTGTTTCCCCGTCTGTCATATGATACAATTACCCAAAATCCTCACACCACTCTAATAGCGTGAATCGTCAAATCATACTTACACGTAGGAATGTTCGATTGAAAAATAGGAAGAGATTATCATTATGAGGTTGTCTTTACTTGGGCTGATTACATCTATCTCCTGCTCACATAGCGGGGCTGCGTTTCCAGTATTCGCTATGCTTTTTTAAAAAGATTTTACAGGAGAAAGAGAAAAGCATTGCCACTTAATTCCCTTGATTTTTAAAGCTACTTTCGGTATAATTTCATAATTACAAGAAAGACTATGAAATTATACCGAAAGTAGCTTCGAAAATCAAGGGAATTAAAAGTGACAATCCTTTTTTCCTTCTGCTGCAAAATCTTTTTAAAAACACATAGCGGATTTTGGAGACGCAGGAACGGTAGGAAGTAGAATTGGCAGATTCTGCACTAGATAAAATTTCACTTGAAGATTTACTTGCAACGCTGGGTGACTAATTGCAACGCTTGGCGAAGCGGGCATTTCATTTCGTAACATTGTACTGTGTATCTGATGTCGGAGCCTAATTTAGGACAATGAGTGTAGGAAGTTCCGAAACATTTATTTTTCCATCTAATTAATTTACTTTCGAATTCATCACATACTCTGTATTGCAATTAATATTTCTGCAGTGCAATGTAAATATGTATGATACTCTTAATGCCATAGATCCTTCTAGCAGTAAAATGATGAAAATATGAATGGCAGAAGTAAGTGGAGCATTGCCATGAGGGTCTAGAAAAGGGGACCGAGGGGGAGGAAGTTAAATTAGGGTTCTAAATGAATGAAGCCCTCTTACATGTCTACGAGAGGTTGTCCTGCTTGATGTGTACTTTGTGTCAACATTGGAGAGCTTCTGAAGGAAATGGATAAGACATATATACAATGATACAATAACAATGCAAGTCTCGCTATATGGACTAGGGGGAGAGTTACACAAATTAACGTATTCATATGAAAATACATTGAAATGTACAGTGCCACATGGCTCCATTCGTCTGCCATTTCCGCATATGTACCAACTAGAGGAAGCAAATAAAGCAGACACTACGTGCTTCGTTCGTCTCTCCCATGCTGTGTGCAAGTAATTACAGAATATGATTTTGCAGATGTGGATGGTTGCAGATAACAGCTTAAAAGTGACTTGGCGCGTATAGTAAATTTTAACGAATAGGTGCATGTATTCTTGACTAACGTTTTCCCCCTTTCTTTTCTTATTATTTTCTTCGTATTTTAAATCTGTCTTTGCTTACTCAATTTTTTCTTTCTATTTCACTGCGTTCTTTTCATGAATCCATAACTGGATTTCTTTCCTCGTTTCTTTTGTCCTTATTTTATCATTTCTGTGCAAATAGCTATTTATCCTGGCCTTTTTTTGTCTTTAAATTCTCAATATATAATTATTATGCTTTTATTTCTTCAGTACAAACCTGGACTTATTTTGACCTGAATATGTTTTTACTCGAAATATAATGGACGAAATAATGTAACATTTTTAGCGAAACTTGAAGTTTAAGAAGTCTCCGCTAGATGCCAAATTGTACGGGTGCTGCTATCTGTCGAGGACTGCGTAATCCACTTGCAAATGAGTAAGCAATGTGCGTTATTTATTAAACAACTAGTGTTATCTACATATAACTGGATATTGTAAAGAAAGTTATGTCACTGGACGAGTTTATGTAATAGAGGGGTTGTCAACTGAAAATGGAAGAGCTTATTATTTAAGTATAAGGAGGTAGGCTATAATGAAAATATTATTCATTTAATTAGTTAATATTGTTTTTTCATGAATACAAGACTGTCAATAGCAGCGTATAGGTCTATGTGTGAGTGTTACAAACGAAACGAAGAATTATTTAAAGATAAATAAAATAATATGGTAGCCTACATACAGTAAAATGATTATCATTTATTCTTATTTACAAACGGTAACTTCAGTCATATCCTTAAAAACAAAAATTCTAATACAATAAAACATTTAAACAATAAAGAATCATATTCTTAACTAGCCGTATCCGTACGCTCCGCTGCACCCGTTAGAAATAAATATAAAATAATTACATAATTAAAATAGGACATTTGATCCAGGGAACATTCGTGTTTGATAGAAGGATAAATCGTTTAATATGTTACTTAATTTAAATTGCATCCAATAATTAAAATGCGATCATTTTGGTCCAGAGACACTCATTTGGTGCAATGCCAATTCCTTTAACATGTTTCTTAATTTTTATTACATGCAACCATAGTTTAATGAACATTGACATCATTTAGATTTAATGTGTATATTTTATTTTACTTGTTATAGATTTCCATTGAATTATGGTAATAACTTAATTTTAACCCTTGTTTTCTACGTATTCAGTAAATGGCGCTTGGCCCACTATGGTTCTGAACCCTTCAAATAACTTAAATTATATTATATAATATTATATATTATATAATATTACATATTATATTATATTATATTATATTATATTATATTATATTATATTATATTATATTATATTATATTATATTACATTATATCAGAAGTTACTGTAATAACATTATAGCATTACTACACTTTCCAATGGTGAAATAATAATTAATTATACAAATCGGTTAATTTAGCTTCCGATATTACTTCATACAAACACAGAAACATTCTCTGTAGGCTATCTTTCATAGTTTTCGATTGTTACTGTCCAAGGCCCCTTATAGACGAAGACATGTGTTTTTTAATTCATTACACGGCCTTAGATGGCAGTTATTTTAATTTAAGACTCATTTATCTCATTAAATATCAGTCCTATCAAAATTTTTCAAGGAATAAAACTTATTGCAAATTATTTTTAAAGAAACTTTTGTTATGTAACATTTTTCACAAAAATCAATAATAAGCGAGATATTTCGATTTATTTAGTTCAGGCCCCCTTATAACACCCCTTTTAAATAATGTATTTTTAATGCCATATAGCCTAAAATCTGAGTTAGAACGAACTTAATTTATATTCCAATTTTCATCGAAATCCGTTCAGCCATTATCGCGTGAAAAGGTAACAAACATACAGACAGACAAACAGACATACAAACAAAAATTTAAAAAAAGCGATTTTCGGTTTCAGGGTGGTTAATTATGTATGTTAGGACCAATTATTTTTGGAAAATGGAAAATTACCAGAAAAATTTCGGCTACAGATTTATTATTAGTATAGATGATAAAAATAACAAAATGCAAAACAATGAAGAAAGATACATTCACGAAATGTATGTTTTTTGTTTATTTTGTTTTAATTTATATTTTACTATTTTTTTGTTAAGTTTATGTATACATGCTTCCACATCTGTGCACATATCGTATGTCAAGATTCTGTGGGTGTACCAGTAGGCCGTTTCCACTATTATTTAATTCCTGTTTATATTGCGTGTTGTATATGGCTTTGTGTTCATGTGACTGATTATAGATTTTGATTAATGTTCATGATATTGGTGACCGAGGCGGTGATGAATCATGGCATGTAAATTTCCAATCCTGCATTTTCTTTTGTGACTGAGGGAAACCATGAAAATCCCCAGTCAGATTGGTCGTCGACCACGGGGTTTGAACCCGGGACCACCCGAATACGATTATCAAACGCTACCGTCTCAGCCAACTCGCTCGGTTATTTTTAACCATTAATTTATCTTGAAATAGCATTTTAATCTGTTCTCTTTTGTTTTCTTCTTCGTTTGTTTATTTAGACATCTCTTGCGTTCTTCCAAAGAATCCTAGACGTGGACTGTTTGTGCCTTGACACGTAGGGATAGTTTATACGTTTTACTATTGTTATGGGTTATTTTACGACGCTGTATCAACTTATCAGGTTCTTTAGCGTCTAAATGATATGAAGGTGATAATGCCGGTAAAATGAGTCCGGGTCACCGAAAGTTACCCAGGATTTGCTCGTATTGGGTTGAGGGAAATCCTCGAAAAAAACCTCAACCAGGTAACTTGCCCCGACCGGGATCCGAACCCGGGCCACCTGGTTTCGCGGCCAGACGCGCTGACCGTTACTCCACAGGTGTGGACTATTGTTATGGGAATTAAGTCAAGATTATGGGTGTACTAGAGATTACCTCATGTGTCGTTTTTCCTCCAAACAGAATAGTTAATTCTTAGCTGACATCGCTTTTAATGTAACATTCAACATGCCAACTTAATAAAAAGTAACTTCCCTTACAGGCATTGCTATAAAGTAAACACGGGCGCTCTAAACTTTACATTATGGAGCATGTCATGCTGGAAATAAATAGGTCGAAAGTTAGACACACCTCAGATGATATGGCGGCTCTTTCTTTATAGCTTCATGACTGCGCGGAAAAAGGCTATTCCTGCACGAAAACAGGAGCTGTTGTAGCTTATACAACAGTTGTTACATATAATAATTGTCATCTCATTTCTCTTGATTGTCACGTATACAAATTAGTGTTACATAAGAATTGTGCTAATGGATGGTGTTGCGTGTTAATGTGGATGGCTATTACCACGAAGAACTAGAAATGCACGTCGAGATTGACACTAATTAAGTGCATTCGATGCGTCGGTGCAACACAAACGAGGTTAGTGACGTCATGTCTGGTGGGACAGGTTAATTGTATTTCGCTGCATTGTACTTGTTGCCAAGCGTATTTAGAGGAATTGATACAGTAGTTTTGTAAGTGTTTACTGATTTATTTTGAAAATTAAAATTCCTAATTATGTAAATAACAAGGTCTTGCTCGGAAGCCTAGGTTCGATGCTTTTAAATTGTTTTGAGGTCACAGTTAATGTAAATATTTCTCTCCGAGTACTGCTACTTATTTTTTTTTACGACGACGAAGAGATGTTTATAACAAAATAATGATGGAATGCTAATGATTATACCGTGTGTTGATTTGAAAACTTCCCACCTCGAATAATTTCAGTTGTGCAGGGGACACAATTTTTAGTAAAATCACATCGATTTGGTTTTGGAGGGGAACGTTCTCACTTTTAAATTTCAAATTGCACCCCCCTTTATTTTTGGTTTGCCATTATACAAAGGGCGCACTCAGCTGAGTGACTTATTTGGCCGGGATTCCGCACGTAAGTGCACAGTAATCTGTACAAATATATGCACTGCTACCTGTGAGAATATTAAAGATTATATTAATATTATATTATATTTAATTTTATAATGACAGTTGACTGGGACATTAAACGTCAACATATATACGTAACTTGGAGTCAGGCCAAAAGGCAAACATTGAAGGAGGAGGGTTCGGTCCAGTGCTGTGGATTGAATTCGGCGTAGCTCAGTGGTCAGAGCGAATCAAGAACCCGGGTTCGATCCCCGGCGCCAGAGCGAATTTTTCTCCTCAGATATTGATTGTCAATATTACAGATATTATTCTGTAGGACAAATTAATAAAATCTTTAATATTCTAAGTACAGGAACATCATTTTATTTTTACCAACATTTTTAATATTAACTTGGCTATACCTCTGGATCAACGTCGTTTGCTACCCCCTTTATACTGTCTACAGCACATTAGCGTACAATATAGAGAATGAAGTTAAATTGAAAAATAATCATAATATGGATATTTAAACACATTTTTTAAAATGGTGGCCGTTTATTTCGATACAGGCTTCAGTTTTAATGTGCGTATTATCGCACTATAGATTATTGCACCTAATCACAATTACCAGTTTCGTTCTTCGTACTAGTAATTCATGTTGAAATAATTCTATCCTACTCTGTAAAAGAGTACCTTACGTACTGTAAACTCAATCTTCACTTCTGCCCGATCCGAAAAGATAAATTTACTCAGACATACTATGTACTGTCCGTCCAAGGGGTTTTGTCGTAGGGTCGTAGAAAGGGCGGAAATCACGTGGCAGTTAATTACATAACGAGGCCCTTTCATTTAAATTATTTTAAATAGTTGTATAATATTACGTAGACGTCCAATACCCAACAGAAATTAACGTTCTCAGAAAAGAGCTAAGACAGCCCAGCCACTAGCTGGCGAATAAAAGCTGGTGGGGCAAACCGGGATACGAAGTAGGCAAATGGACGACAGTACCTGTGCGAAAATGATACAATATTGAAAGCTCTTTCTCACTGGAAAACGCGAACATATTTTTGGAACGTACTGTTTACTATGACCGTAAGGCTACTATGACTGTAGACCTATATGCGGTCTTGGATCTGTGTGGAGGACGGTTGAACTTCATTAGTAGAAGGGGTGAGAGTGAAGTACATTCAAAAACTCGGGTACAATAAAAATTGAAGTAAAAATAAAATGATGTCCCTGTATTACCTATTGTTTTTATAACATAACAAATTTTGTTAGTTATGCTTATTGTTATAAATGTTTACACACGTAATATGTATATATATACGTATTGTCGTGGTCCAAGGCATCATGCCTGGACTCGTGTTATGAGATAAGCACTGGTTAAAGTCCCCATGGGGGAAAATATTTTCTCACGAAAATTCGGTCAGTGTATGGGACCGGTGCTCATCCAGCATCGAGATGAATTTTGGTAGCAACGATAGGTCGCGAAATCCAGTTTCGAAAACTGGCTATAACCGTGCTAACCACACGCTATTCCCGTACTTGTTGGATGATCGTTCACCTCTGATGACGCATGTGGATGTGAGGCCAACAATCAATTAATCGGCCTTGGCACTTCAAGAGCTGTCGCGTCACTGATTATTACTATTATTATTATTATTATTATTATTATTATTATTATTATTATTATTATTATTATTAATTATTATGGCTACACTATAGGAGAGTACTTCAGAGCAATCTGAATTCTTATTGCTGTACTTGTATAATGTGTGTTTTTTTTATCTCTTTCCTTTAACAATATTTTCTGCTTGTTCCAGGTGAGCATGCAGCTGCATTTATCTTATCCTCCACTTTCTCGTGCCAAGTGTTGAAGACGTAAGAGTAAGTACATGCTCAGTTGAATTGTATGATTCACTTGTGCCTGTCAACGTACAGTATAATATTGAAACGCTAATTATGGAGCGATTATGCAATGCGAAAGTATATGGCATTCACACTCTGCTAAACATTGGAAGAGGCCTTTTTATTACATAGACAGTGAGTTGCAGCAGAATTGCTAAGTCGGGAGTTCTATTATTTCTTGCAGTTATTTTAGATTTCACATGTTTCTGTCATATTTCTTGTTTTGTGAAAGTACTTATAGATCAGAGTTACATTAATTTGAAGTTGTTTGTAAAATTCCTTTTTTTTTTTTCTTCAGTTGTAAGAGTAAAAATATATTACAAATAGAAAATCAACTATTCTTAAGTATCATTTCTGTAATTGGCTAGTATTCTGAAGCAAGAAATGTGTTGTTAATTCCAAAGCTGCTTCGTACAGATTTTATTTTTTAAATTTTTAACTACAAAATTACATTTTTCTTACGCACTTGCCGCAGCAATTGTTACAAATCACGCCACTCTTGTTGGGTACTCTTTAAGACTACACATTAGGATGCAAAATTGAACTTTAAAGAATCAAGTTCCTAAAGTCATATGATTTGTAACAATTATTGTGATAAGTGCGTAAGAATAAAGCAATTTTTAGTTAAACAATGAAAAAAAAAATTCTGTACAAAGCAACTAAAGAATTAACAACAGATATTTAGCTTCAGGATATTAGCCAATTACAGAAATGATACTTCTGAATAGTTCATTCTCTGTTTGTAATATTCTTTTACCCTTAGTAAATTAGTGTAACTCTGAAAATCTTGAGTATAGGACTCGTGTTTATGTGACATTTTTTTTTCTCAAAATGTCTTCGGGAATATGCTCCGTAAGTGGCGGTAAATCCTCTTGAATCACCCTGTATATTCTTGTGTTCGAGTCTGTTACAATGTAAAAGCAATATATCAAGTTCTCCCAGTTTTTTTAGTGAAACATGAGACATATTCCATGTGTCGTTTAATTGGAACTCTCTGTCTGCAGTAATTGTTAGAATTGCCTTCTATGTGCTGGAACAGTCTACTTGAAGTACAGTTTGTCGGGTTGTGAGATGTTTCATCATTATTTGAGCATTTGGAATTTCTTACCTAAATTGGTGAATGACTGTAAAATTCCTTTGAAGATAAATCTCTTGGTACCTTATTTCATTCTCGGTCATTGGTAAAGCCTTGAAGCTTAGAAATGTACTGAATGTCTTGCTGTAAAATTATGTAGTGTAAATATAATTATGGATAAAACGATATCAGAGATTGTAGGTATTTATATACAAGTCTTCGGTGATGAGGGGTGTGGGTTAGCGTCATGATTAAGCCGGAACTTTGCAAAGCAGAGATTTATTCTTAGAAAAGGTGGACAAATTTAAATATGTTTGAGCAACAGTAACAAATATAAATTACACTCGGGAAGAAATTAAACGCAGAGTACATATGGGAAATGCCTGTTGTTATTCGGTTGAGAAGCTTTTGTCATCCAGTCAGCTCTCAAAAAAAACTGAAAGTTAGAATTTATAAAACAGTTATATTACCGGTTGTTCTGTACGGTGGTAAAACTCGAACTCTCACTTCAAGAGAGGAATAGAGGTTAAGGGTGTTTGAGAATAAGGTGCTTAGGAAAATATTTGGGTCTAAGAGGGATGAGGTTACAGGAGAATGGAGAAAGTTACACAACGCAGAACTGCACGCATTGTATTCTTCACCTTACAATTAGGAACATTAAATCCAGACGTTTGAGATGGGCAGGACATGTAGCACGTATGGGCGAATCCAGAATTGCATATAGAGTGTTAGTAGGGAGGCCGGAGGAAAAAAGACCTTTGGAAGGGCCGAGACGTAGATGGGAATATAATATTAAAATGGATTTGAGGGAGGTGGGATATGATGATAGAGACTGGATTAATGTTGCTCATTATAGGGACTGATGACGGGTTTATGTGAGGGCAGCAATGAACCTCCGGGTTCTCTGAAAGGAATAAGTAAGTAGTAAAAACATAACTTCGTTGTAGTTTACTTGTATTTGCTATGTAGCCTGCGCATATTCATATAAAATAAGTAGATCTATTGAGTCATGGTTTACATATACTGGATATCTGTCGGAGTATTAGATCAGATTTGAATGTGTAATGTTTTTTTTAAAGAATGACATTCTGAAGGACTTGCCCACTTGTGTACCTCTATCTCTCTTTCATCAGCCTAGATTTATGAACCCACGCGGTATTTACCTATGAAACAAGTCCATTTCGGTGACATCAGTGCAAATATGAAATGACATGGCCTCTCCATCTTCTTTGTCCATAGCAAACCGCCTCTCCTGTCAAATGACGAAATCATCATACCACACCTTTGAAGTAGATTGGTGTGAGACAATTGACTTGATCTGTCATTACTAGTTTGCATCAGCTCTGTGGCAACAAAGGGTAGGGCGAGGAAGCTGTGTACATCCTCGGGGGCAATTCGGTTTTCTTCGCATTTCTCATTTCAGCATTATTGAATTAGTGCTAGATCATAATTTCAACAAAGTCGGCGAAGTTTAAAGCGTCATTTCTTCTTTCTGACACTGGTAGCCGGCAGCGTAATATGGTCCTAGACGTTACACGTAAGAAAAAAAAACAGAAAAAGGATCTGTACTTCCGTATCATGTATGTATGTATGTATGTATGTATGTATGTATGTATGTATGTATGTATGTACAGACGTGGACAAATTATTAACAAAATTGACGATTTGTATGATAATTCTGTTTACAAAATTTGACTTTTCAATTTAGACTACAATTGACAATTTTGCATATTTCTATCATTACAGTAGACAGAAATATGCAAAAATGTCAACTGTAGTTTAAGTTGAAGAGTTAAATTTTGTAAAAATACATAATAAAAATCTTCAATTTTGTTAATAATTTGTAAATTAGCAAAAATGTCAAAGACAGTCTAAATTTAAGAGTCAAATTTTGTAAAACTATAAAATAGAAATCTTCAGTTTTGCTAATAATTTTAAAAAATATCCAAAATGTCAACTGTATTCCAAATTGAAGAATCGAATTTTGTAAAAATATATAATAAAAACCTTCAGTTTTGCTAATAATTTGTAAATATGCAAAAATATCAAATGTAGTCCAAATTGAAGAGTTAAATTTTCTAAAAATATACAGTACAAATCTTCAATTTTGCTAATAATTTGGAAATACACAAAAATGTCAAGTGTAGTCTAAATTGAAGAATCATATTTTGTAAAAATATATAATAAAAATCTTCAATTTTGCTAATAATTTGTCCACGTCTGTATGTATGTATGTATGTATGTATTTATTAACACTACAATTGGGTATACACCCAGTGGCAGTGATATATATATTATACAATAATTACAATTACAGAAATAAAATAAAATAAACGTAAATCTATAAATATTAGATGAAATAAACCTAGGATTATAAATAAAAACTTTTCTATAATAACGCCTACGATAAGCAAAAGTAAATCTAACTTATAAGTACTTCTATGTCACCCAACTATTACCACTTTAAATAATTACATATCACCTTAATTAATTACATACCAACTTAATTACATATCATCTTAATTAATTACATATCATCCTAATTTATTTACATATCAACTAAATTACATATCATCTTAATTAATTACATATCAACTTAAATAATTACACTGCAACTCCAATTACATTTTCAGTCTAATCTTCTCAACCTTTCCTTAAATGTAGCCTATTGATTTTATGAGGACCACCCTGAAAGATTGCCGCAGGTAAGCTGTTCCAGTCTACTATTGTACAGTTAACAAAGGAAAATTTTGCCACGTCCGTTCTTTGGCGATGTTAAATTCCTCAATTTTGGGTGCTCTTTTTTCAGAAGTTATAAGATACAAAGTGTAGAAAAATAGGGCGTACGTAACATACCGTTATGTTTACAACCAGCTAATTACGTTTAAAATTTCAGTGAGTGGTTGGCAAAAAAAATCATTGAGGACATTTATTTGCATTAAGAATTACTACTACTACTACTACTAATTATTATTATTATTATTATTATTATTATTATTATTATTAATATCAATTTTTTAACTTTTGCTGAAGATAGAAATAATCTTAACTTGTTTAGCGTACCCATGTAAAATGTCATCACATTGATATTGTATATTAATTTCAGCCTTCTGGTAAAATACTTTCTGAGAAAAGTGCACAAATGTCATACAAAATAACAAAGTGCAGAAAAAAAGTGTCAAAGTTTCCGTATCTTACAATGAAAAATTCTTCAATTATGGGTGCACTTTTCTCAGAGGTTATAAAAGACACAAATGTAGAAAAAAAATAGGACATATGTAACATATCTTTATAAATATATCAAGTTAAAATTTCACTGAACGGTTGACAAAAAATCATTGAAGACTTTTATTATTATTATTATTATTATTATTATTATTATTATTATTATTATTATTATTATTATTATTATTATTATGTTTAGGTGAGGGGTTTGGACTTTTTCCATTGCTGGTTGTCACAATCAAAAAAATTAAGACACAACGTTTCGAAGGGTGGTTCTCCCTTCGTCTTCAGGTGGAAGGAAGGAGAGAAGAGAAAAAACCTACTATTGGGATCGTTACGTACAGCTATTCTGTATGACTGATTGTCGATTCCTGGCTTCGGTGGAGATTATAATTAAGAAAAACCCGAAGTCATTAGCAGTATGTTGGCACTAAACCAAACGGAATAAAGAAGATGGGCGTTTGGTTCCGTTTGGTTTTAGTGCCAACATACTGCTAATGACTTCGGGTCTTTCTTAATTATAATCTCCACCGAAGCCAGGAATCGACGATCAGTCATACAGAATAGCTGTAGTAACGATCCCAACAGTAGGTTTTTTTCTCTTCTCTCCTTCCTTCCACCTGAAGACTAAGGGAGAACCATTCTTCGAAACGTCGTCTTAATTTTTTGATTGTGACAACCAGCAATGGAAAAAGTCCAAACCCCTCACCTAAACATTAACAATCCACCATCGCTTTCCAACCCCTCATTTAGATCAATATTATTATTATTATTAGGCCTAATTTTTTTTTAATTTTTGCTGAAGATAGAAATAATCTTAATTTGTTTAGCGTACCGATGTAAAATGTCATCACATTGATATAGTATATTAATTTCAGCCTTCTGGTAAAATACTTTCTGAGAAAAGTGCAGAAATGTCACACAAAATAACAAAGTGCGGAAAAAAAGTATCAAAGTTTCCATATCTTACAATGAAAAATTCCTGAATTATGGGTGCACTTTTCTCAGAGGTTTTAAAAGACACAAATGTAGAAAAAAAATAAGACATATGTAACATACCTATATAAATAAATCAATTTAAAATTTTACTGAGGGGTTGACAAAAAAACCATTGATGACATTTTTTGCATTAAGAATTAAAACTACTAATTATTATTATTATTATTATTATTATTATTATTATTATTATTATTATTATTATCATCATCAATTTATTTTAATTTTTGCTGAAGATAGAAATAATCTTAATTTGTTTAGCGTACCAATGTAAAATGCCATCACATTGATATTGTATATAAATTTCAGCCTTCTGGGTAAAATACTTTCTGAGAAAAGTGCAGAAATGTCACACAAAATCAGAAAGTGCAGAAAAAAAAAGTCAAAGTTTCCATATCTTACAATGAAAAATTCCTCAATTATGGGTGCACTTTTCTCAGAGGTTATAAAAGACACAAATGTAGAAAAAAAAAAAAAAAGGACATATGTAACATACGTTTGTGCGAGATCGTACGTATTTGCTTGGTTTCCGCACAAAACCAATCCGCGGAAAGTCTAAAATTCCACATTCAGTATTCCCAACCTAACACACATAACGATTTCCCTCTTCTTACCGCTCAAGTGAAATATTGATTTTACTGCTTTAGGCTTTTAACATATTATTTTTAGAGACGTTCAGTATAGTAATAATTATAAATTGGAAACTTACCACTGCAATTTCACCTAAATTGCACTGCTAATTATTGTTTTTAAATATTTGAAAATATTAAGTAAACTCTACAACACCACTAAAGTTACTGCATTCGTGATGCAAGTAACATTAAGGAAGCCGTGAAAAAATCAACAAGATTCCAGACTCATATTCTGGGAGAAAAAAAAAGACAGACGTATATCACGGCCTGCTGGAGTATAGTAAACACAGAAAACATTTTAAAGCAACAATGTTGAAGATAGATATTTTTGTTTTGCAAATTTTCCGTCATTGAACAAAACCAAGATGGAGATTTCATTGCAACTACGTTTCGCTTTTTCAAACTTTTCCTCGAACATGAAAACTTCAACATACCGCTCTTGTAACGCATATTACCATTATATAAAAAAATCAATTTAAAATTTCACTGAGCAGTTGACAAAAAAAATCTATTGATAACATTTTTTGCATTAAGAATTACTACAATTTTTTAATCTTTATTTTTGCTGAATATAGGGCTAAAAGCTGACAATTAGAAGGACTAAAATTATATTATTGTTTTATACATACTATATAAATTTACCGAAAAACGGTAGGAACAAAAAATTTGTCAAAATTCGGTATATAGACTTCCGTAAGTCGATGCTGCGATGCTAGATAACCGCATATTTGATACAGTGTTGTTAAATAACCGATAAGCATATGAAATATATTTTTTAGTCTCAAGTCGAGTCTCCATGTTACCTTTGTTTCATCCGCTTTGAGCAGGCAAATTGCTCATTACCTTCTGTCTAATAAATGTTGAAGCAAGTTAGACCGCCTATTCCATGTTCTGTACAATGTGTGTAGGATCTAAGTACTCTCTTCGCCGCTAATGTTTTCCCTCTGTGATGTTCAGACATTATAACATCTGCCGCGGAAGAATATAAAGGGGTTTAATACTCCACCGCCTTCATTTCCACCCAAATTATACGGAAACCTCACTCAGTGCCTGAGAAATTAGGTGTTGCCGCTTGTTTACTGTTTGGAAATTTAGGCCAACTCTCCTCGAATCCACTTAGTGCTGTGGCTCTGTCTTATTTCACATTGTATTGGATTTGAAGAGTTTGCTCAAGAAATAAGAGTCACTGCGTTAACATGACCCGAATTCTGTTGATACGAATCTTTAAGATAGTTGATCATGGCGAGAGCAGCTTTTAGGTCAGCTGAAGGAGGCTGGGGGGAATAGTCAATCCACAAATTCCTGTTCAGTTCGTAGTTTGTCGTGACTAATGAGGTACTCACGATTTTAGCACGACTTGAAAATTGATTTTGATTGTAAGGCCCTCTTTCCTAATTTAGCTTTGTACCGATGGCAGTGTCGATATTCTCACAAAGCGTATTTCGAATCGCTCTCTCACCACCATCATAGAAGACTCGCCTTAGAGTAGGATGGGGAGCTTTCCTAAAGAAGTCTGCCTTTTCCCATTGTTTGTACATGTTTCGTCCATTTCATTTGTTTGAAATCCAGACTTGACTGCCATAGCTTAGTGCTGTCTTTGACGTTGGCGTTATGTTTTGCCATCTTAATTTTGCAGGCACTGTCAACCACCAAAATATTTTGTGATAACTGCTTTCATTGTATGATATATATATATATATATATATATATATATATATTTTGTAATATTAGAACCAGATCAGTTTTATCTTCTGCAAATAAATTTCCTAGATATGTTAATTAATAAATTTAAGACAAAACTTAAGCAAATTATTAAGTATTCATGTCCCTCTTTCCTTTTTTCTTTTTCCAATTTCAATATACTATTTATTCATTCCAACTTATATTCTGTTCTTGACTTGATTTTATCTTCGTAATTATTCCTGTTTTGTAATAATTGTATTGATTTTGTAATTTTATTGTATGGGCTAGTCCTTCTCAAATCAACCGAAATATAGAGAAAATTAACCTTGCAATTTTTAAATACCATGAAACCTTTTCTGTCCGTTGAAAACTGTGATACAATGCTTTGTGCAAAGTTTGAGGCATCTGAACTTCATAGTGTTTAAATTAAAAAATATTTAAATTTATCGTATTTTCATAAAATTAGCAACTTTAAACTGTTGTGGCTCCGAAATCCTTTCACCCAATGATCAAAATCATGGTTTATTTTGGTGCTGAGAAATTAAAGTTTATATTGACATATAAACAGATTTTCTTACTTTTTATGGAAATGGAGAAATTTAGATTTTTCTTCATTAAGACGCATTTGACCACGAAAAAATATTTTTAAAATATATGGTTAGATTCCGCATTGAAAGTAGAAATAAACACATATTTTTTACTGGTGGTACGTTGATAAGAAAATATTGAAAATATCAAATAAAGAAAATAAATACTACGCGCGTGAACTAACCAGCTGACTTTGAGGCGGGAGCTAGCCGAGGCAAGCAAGGCCAGGAGACATAAACACGTGTTGTTTCGTCTAGTAGCGCATAGCTGGGCTAGCTTTATCACAAGTTTTCATAAACACAGGAGTAAAATGACGCCCAACGCCCGCTTATCTTCAGCTCTCGGCCAGTGCGTGCGATACTGCGTCGTTCAAGTTCAGGCGTGTGAAAATAATCTATTTAATACCCTCGAAACTTATTGCCGAGCCACTAAGCAAACAATGCCGTAGTCCCTCTTAATAATGTAAGTTTTTTTTCTCAATATTTTTTACATTTTTACAAATTGTCAAAAAGCCTAAAAGTAAGTAAAATCAGATTATCTGTCTCTCTGTATACAATAAAAATAAGGATTAATTCTTAACATAACCTACCAAATGTCAGCTTCAAAATAAGCTCCCGTTCAGTGTTCTGCAGTAAATGGTTCGAGAGTTCTGAGCGCTGAAAGAGGCTTATTTTTATGAAATACGCTAAATTTGTCCCTCAGTAGTATGAAAACCGTTTGACTTTCGATAGTATATTTTTGAAAATGCACTGTCCTCAGCACCTTGTATAATAGAGAAAAAATTAGAGTAACCTATTAAAAAATGCGAGGTTTTTTACTGATCGATTTTATATGGAATAGCCCGTATCTTTGTTATGTTCCATTTAGTACAAAATAGTTATTTGTAGGAACCGCCCGCTGAATACGAGCTTGTTAAAACGGGTATGCGATGACTTTGTACAATTTTTGCATATAGTGCCATTGCATTTGATTTTGAAGCAATGTGATATCTGATTATAAATCAAAGGTGCCCTGGCAGGAATACAGACAGGTCTTGTGTATTCTTTTATTTTAGATTTGTTTTGCATCTTCTTAAACGATGGCCATGTGCCATAGTAATCTCAGAGCCAAGAAGTGCTGTTTCTTGTGAATATTTAATATTGGTTCAAATTCCTAACAAGATTGAGGGCGGAACGGGTTAGAAAGTTCATTTCTTATGCTTGTCGCAACGCCTAGTACTAATAATACGACTGCACTCTGAAGTTGAAGATTAATCGTGTATAGACAACGTATTGTTAGACACTATGTTAGCCATCGTTGAATGTGGTCACTTTTTTCTCCTAATTGGATTGTTTTTTCCTTGCTCCCTTTTGCCTGAATATGAAGTTAACTTATTGGCTATGAAGCAGTGACAATGCGTCAATAAGAGCACAAGAGCACGTGAACACCTTGTTTCCATTAATGCACGACTAGTTTTATTATTTAATACCGTATTGGCGTAGTGGGGATGTATAATATCAGGATCGAGTATTTTAAACTTCGCGCATCTTGCATAAACTTCTTATGTAAACTTGGCAACATCCGTTCACGTACAAGCCGTGCTCTTTTCAAGAAGGTTACAGAAATTTCACGCATGGGCGGGAGAAAATTGTCTTTCGCTGGCCGTTTATGACTTGTCAAGAGCACAAAGCATTAAGTGAACAGTGAATCTATCCTACAGATGTCAGGTGCATCGATGCCTATCGTTTACGTGCTATATCTAGAGGAGAAAATTTAATAAGTCTGTATTTTAGCCTGCAGGTGTCAGCATCTCACTGTCGGAACGTTTACATTATGTGGATGTGTGTACAGTACTGCTACGAGAGTCTAGTTTGTGAATTACTATACTTCAGTGTCGGCATGTAACATAGTTTGGCTTTCAAAGACGTGCTGGCTGAATGTGATGGTGGTATGAATTTAAATATCTGTATGGTGGTGTATATTATTTAAGAATAATATTTACTGGCATGTATTTATAGTAATCAATCTATGCGAATGGGATTACAGTACTGGTATAGGCTATAGTGTATCAGTGTGTTGTGAATCAAAATACAGTATATTACTGAACACATGCTTTTTTAAATTGTTTTATGTATTAATTTTAACAGACGTAAACAATGAACTCTGTTCAAGTAATTTTGAAGAGTAAAGAACTGGGTAAACTGGCTTTCCAGGAAAAATTGGAAATAAAAAGACTAGGTTTCATTGTTATTATTACTACTACTACTACTACTACTACTACTACTACTTACTTACTTACTTACAAATGGCTTTTAAGGAACCCGAAGGTTCATTGCCGCCCTCACATAAGCCCACCATCGGTCCCTATCCTGTGCAAGATTAATCCAGTCTCTATCATCACACCCCACACCCCACATCCCTCAAATCCATTTTAATATTATCCTCCCATCTACGTCTCGGCCTCCCTAAAGGTCTTTTTCCCTCCGGTCTCCCAACTAACACTCTATATGCATTTCTGGATTCGCCCATACGTGCTACATGCCCTGCCCATCTTAAACGTCTGGATACTACTACTACTACTATTATTATTATTATTATTATTATTATTATTATTAGTATTATTATTATATGTTGTTTTGAATTTATATACGGTTTTTTCGACAGTGAAACATTGGAATCATGACATTTCATATTAGGCTAAAAACGTACGATTTGAAATTCTCTTCGATTTTGGAACACAAAATTGTGAACGCACATAATATTTCATCACGAGCCGCCACTGCTATGAAGTGTCATGTTTCTGAATATTTAAGCAGTGATGGGAGAAATGAAATCTAAACATCTTGTCTAGCTTAGTTTCAAGAGTGTAAACTTGAATGTTAGTCTCAGAAATTGAGATTATTTATGATTTCGTTTACATCAGAATTTCTTTCATATTTAGCTCAGCGGAGCGAGAAATTATTCCCTTCCGCGCTTTTGTATGATGGACAGCTCTACTTAATTTTGCCCAAAGGGAGTAGAATATCGCACGATTAACTGAGGCCATAAAGTTCTTTGTTTATGTCTTCTATGCAGCACTGAACTCTCTTAACCTTAGCGAGGCCTAAGCACTGTGCATGGCCGTTAAGTAATCGTAATTTAGACACTGAGTCATGCTTGCTGCAAAGGAACTGCCAAGGACAGATGCAAATGTGGAAACACGGACTCTCTGCCTCTGTTGCTACTGTATATGGCCATTATAAGGGGCACACTGCACTGTCTGTAATACACAGTTTTTCTTTCTACTTAATTTCTCTTTTCAACTCTAAGTTTATCAATGAAATGCGTTTTCTGAAAAAATAAAAATAGAAAAATAAGTACCTGATTTTGATCGAAATTAGAAATGGCTGTGAAGTTTTGGTAGAGTAAAAATGTTGATTAGAATTCTTTTAAATTGGGGGGAGGGGGTCATGCAGCAGACACGAACACTCCTAAAAAATTGTAATTCCTTTCCGGGAATGGAACAGCGTTAACGTGAGCTAAGATATCAACAGACTATTAAAACACCTAATTTGAAAACTGCAGCAAAAATAAATTTTTGTCAAAATCCTTTTCTTAGGACATAAACGCTTTGGAGTAACAGACATGAATGCGCCTAAAAACTGCTTTTCCTTTCCGGAAATGAGTCAGTAATTTTATGAGCGAAGATATCAGAAAGTTATTAAAATGGTTAATTTGAAAACTGGTGTAAAAATATTTTTTTTAACAAAATCCTTATCATACGGTATAATAGTACATTATGCAACGAGCCTATAATGATAGTAATTAAAAAGCGAGTATGTATATTTATGAAACGAGCTTCTTAATTACCATTATAGGCAAGTTTCATAAGACTTTTTATGCTCGACCATATTTATAACTTGAAATTATTCAGATGTATACATTTTATTTGTATCTGACAAGATCGGAAGTGACCTTGTTCTAGGTCGTGAATTGTGAGATGTGCGCAGACGCGAAAGTATTGATTTTTTCCGAGGAACAATAATGCCATTGACCTTGTGTAATCCCGTTAAACTTGGTATAACCTTGATTATTGAATTCGACATTGAAAAACGAGATGACAAATTGAATTTATTTCAATGTTATTTACAATTAACGCTAATTATTATAGTAACAGAACATAACCTTCTGCGACAGTATTGGATTTCCAGCCTCCGTGACTTTTCGCTAATTCTCTTTCGATTGCATATCCGAGAATAATCGATACTTGCGGTTTTATAACGGTACAAAGCTGACTTGTTATTGGCTGAACACCTGTAAGCTGAGTTGTCATTGGCTGAAAACACCTGTACTTTAATGAGTAGGTGTACTTTAATGACATGCATTAAAGGACTGCTACCAGGTGTATAATTACTACATTTCGGCATGGTCGAACATAAAAGGTTTAGTGTAACAGGTATGAACGCACCGAATAACTGTAGTTCGTTTCAGGGAATCGAGGAGTAGGCCTAATAGTGTGAGCGTAGATATAAAAGAAGCTATTGAAACGGTTAATTAAAATAAAAGTGGTAATTTTTTTTTTTTCAAAATGCATTTCATGGGGCATAAGCGATTCGTGTAACAGATATGAACGCACCTAAGAACTGTATTTCACACTCGAGAATGGAATATTAATAATGTGAGTGAAGATATCAAAATACTATTAAAGTAGCTAATTTGAAAACTGTAGTTTAAATAAATTGTTACCGAAATTGTTTACATTGGACATAAACGATTTCGTGGAACAGATATGAATGTGCCTCAAAACTACGTTTCTTTTCTGGAAATGGAACATTAATAATGTGGGAGAAGCTATGAAAAGACTGTTATTAAAACAGCTAATAATCAAAACTGGAATAGGAATAATTCTTTTTCAAATAGGACATAAACAGTTTCATTTAACAGACGTGAATGTGCCTAAACACTGCGTTTCCTTTCCGGGGATGAGAGAGTAATAATGTGAGGGAATATATCAAAAAACTTTGAAACAACTAATTTTAAAACTGCAGTAAATAGTTTTTCATAGGACATAAACACATTCCTGTAACAGACATGGCCGTGCCTGAAAGCTGCGTTTCTTTGCCGGGAATGGAACAGTAATATGTGAGCGAAGATAATAAAAGGCTATTAAAACGGCTGATTTTAAAGCTGCTGTGAAATAAATTTTTATCAAAATCTGTTTCATAGGACATAAACAGTTTCGTGTAACAGATATGATCGTGCCTAAAAGCAGCGTTTCTCCTCATGGAATGAAATACTGATAATGTGAATGAAGTTATTAAAAGTCATTTAAAACGATGAATTTGAAAACTGCATTAAAACAATTTTTATCAAAATCCTCTTCATGGGACATAAGCGGTTTCATACAACAAACATGATCAATCCTAAAAAACTGCTTTTCCTTTCCTCTAATGGAAGGACATCAATGTTATCGAAGATATAAAAAGACTATGAATACTGCTAGTTTGAGAACTGCAGTAAAAATGTATATTTCGTTAAAATCCTATTCATAGGAGATAAACGATTTCATACGAGGGTCATACTGAAAGTTCTGAGCAACCCATTGTTATAAATCTTAATTTTTATTTAAAAAAAAAAACCAGGTTACATCATCTCAATCTACAGACTTTTTTTTGTCACTTTTCAACATAGTCTCTATTTCTTTTCACACATTTTTCCCGCCGTTCTATAAGTTTGAAAATTCCCTTGTTGTAGAAGTCCGTTTCATCTTTCCGAAGACACTGACGCACTGGTTTCCGGATGTCCTCCAGCATCTCGTAGCGTTGGCCTTGCAGCTGCTTCTTTACGGAACCGAAAAGATGGGAGAGTTCCAAGTCGGGACTGTAGGGAGTTACGGAAGAGTTTACCATCCAACTATTATGATTTTCTCCACGGTGCGGTGATACGATCAGGCCACGCGTTATCGTGTTGCAGGATGATCTTTCCAGGGCGTTTCTCGCGCAATGCATGACGGAGCTTCAAAACTGTCTGAATATAACTGACAGAATTTATGGTCTTTCCAGTTTCAAGAAATTCAACCAAAATGCATTCCAGAAGTCATCAACTCTTTCTTTGTTGCATTTCGTGGAGGCAGTTCGAGGGCGACCACTACGAGGCTCATCTTGGATGCTCGTGTTCCCATCTTCGAAATGTTTCACCCATCTCCTAACATGCTGGCGCCCAAGCACACATCTCCGTATGCACGCTGAAGTCTGAGGTGAATTTCAGCAGCAGATTTTTCTTCTTTAACAAGGAATTTAATGACAGCACACTGTCGAAACAAATCATCTTGTCGACCATTTTGCAAACATTGCCTGTGGTCACATAAGAGAAGGTAATGACGTCAGAATATGTCAATACATAGTGTAAAGTCTGTAGATTATGATCATATAATCGTTTTTGTTACATTGTTTAAATTGAAATTATAGCAATGTGTTGCTCATGACTTTCAGTACGATCCTCTGTACAAAAGAAAAAGCGTCTAATGGTTGCATGATTGATGCCATTGGAAATGTAAGATTTGTTTAAGAACTCCCAGAGATCCGATCGCATTAACCTTGGTTCTGGATATAATTCGAGGCATAGTAATTATGTTGATCTTAACTACCAAACTTACCCTACATAAACGCGGTCAAGGTAAACGGCCCGAGAACTGTAAACCTTTGTAGCTCTTCAAGATTGCTTACGAATGACCAGAGAGTCACGATTCGTAAATAATATTTTCGGTTTGAAGCCTACTTATCTGGTTCACGGAGAAATGTCTGTACCAGTGCCCTGTTGAAATCGAGCCCGCATGTTGTTTTATTAAATGGGTCGGGTTTCGGACCTTAGCAGATTTTCTCAAATTTCTGATTTATGAGCCGGCTAGGAATTTATTTTTTTTCTCACAACTTTTTAAAGTTTTATGATGAACTTGGCGACCATGTAAGTAATAATAATGATAATAATAATAATAATAATAATAATAATAATAATATGTTGATGATGATGATTTCTTAGAGTAACTTTGATGTAAAAGTGGGGTGGTGGGACGTACTTTCTCCAAATAGTTGTCGCTCGCTGAACAATTGCTGCAGTTTGAAATGTTATAAATTGCCTTACCATTCATTGCCTCAGGGAATGCACTACATTAAATATTAGGCAGTTGTTAGATTTATTGATTGGACATGCTAACTGTAAAGTTGGAATCTCGCTCGTTGTCACTTTTGATTAATGTATTGCTTGTATTTTGTGCACACAATGGCTTTAGGAAGTAAAAGGCAATGACCTCTGAATGTAGAATGCTAATCTAATTGAAGGGGAATAATCAATCAATTTTGAGATCTTTTTCCACCTTTCTCTTCCTTCCACGTGTTCTCATTGTTATATTTCACATATACTTATCTATTGTCCATAATGTAACGACTCTTTTGTAAAATATTCTATTCCTTATTCTGATGACAATAATCACATGTACGGGTTAGAAGTCTTGTGCTTGTTACCACGTAAATATATTGTGAACCAGAACAAGTTCAAGAACCTCTTTACAATCCGCCATATCACAAATGATGCGTTCTTCAGGTTCAGATATTAATATAATATGATTAGGAAAGACATGCTTACTATGTACTGTAGAAGTAAGATAGGTATCTGTTAAGGTCGCGTCTCTTTGGGCTACCAGAGCGTTAAGTTGACACTTTTCAAATAATTTGAATTCGTGTCACTTGATTCGACGAACTTGAAAAGTGTGAACTATAATTTCAAGAAAAAATTGTTCCGGGGCCGGGTATCGATCCCGGGACCCTTCGCTTAGCGCACGAATGCTCTCCCGACTGAGCTACCGCAGGAACTATACACGACACAGTCACAATTTTTCCCTTATATCCACACAATTCAAATGGGCTGACAAGACGCCAGAACCCAACTTTGAGTGCACACTAATTCTGTGTGACTTAGATTGTGGTTTTCTGTTAACGTACCTCCAGTAACGAATGTATTATGCAAATCTGGCTTTCAGGTAGTAGCTCCCTGTAAAGCAGGTTTGAATTATTTCAAGGAAAAATTGTTGCGGGGCCGGGTATCGATCCCGTGTATAGTTCCTGGTGTAGCTCAGTCGTGAGAGCATTGAGTGCACCAGCTTGAATTCAAGTTTCAAGTGAAGCTGAATTCCTTTCTACCTTTTACTTGACTTGAAAGAACACTTGAAGCAACTTGAAGAGTGTGAACATCACTTGATAACGTGAATTCAAAGAGAAAAGCGCGGGAATTTAAATTGACAGCTGTTTTAAGAGCGTTAAATTAACAGCTGATTGTTTTTCTGTAGTACTGAGAGAGTAAAAATAATAGGAAACAATTGTAAGTGAAAGAATGATCAAATATTTGAATTTCTGGAGTTGTATGAAACTCACGAAGGCCTGTGGATTGTAGAAACTGCAAAGTATCGTGACAGAAATGCAAAAGAAGCTGCCAAAGAAGAATTCATTGAGGAATTGAACACATGGACACAGATGAGGTACGAAAGATAATTGAAAACCTTTAACTGTAAATTGAGAAGAAGTGAAGAAGTTAGGAGGGATGAAGAAGAGTGTTGCTTGAAGGGATGACATTTTTCGGCCGAATTTTTGCCACTGTAACAGCTTAAAGAAAATCATTTTCAATTATTGTAAATCAGACCTGCTTATTTTACTACACTTACATTAAGAATTATTAAATCTACTTGAGGATTTGACTTATTATATTTGTAATGGTCATGTATTTCTCTTACTAATCCCATTCCTAACCCACACTGAACAACGCTTCTTCCATTTCTTCAATATGAACTAAACTAAAGCCTCTTTAGTTTTAGTGTAATAGTTCACATGAAGGACGTCGCCTCATGGACTCACTCTTTCCCTTCAAGATGTTTAATAAACAAGTTACGGCTGGATCCTTCCGAGGTTATCAGTGGAGTGATGAACTGAAGAAAGGGATGGCATTTTCGACATATGGATTCTATTGTTCTTACCATATTTGAATTCAGAAGATGTAGTGCGACCTATTCCTTTTGCTTTGAACAGTGTGAACAATGGCTTCATGATAACCCAACATAATCTGATACGAATGATTATATACTGCCCGTTGGACAATAGCTTTGTGATTATACAGCTGGATGTAAACCTTGTGATCTAGAGGACCACCCATTGGTAAGTCATACAGCTGCAGCGCTGTTAAGTATACATTGCAGAGCTGTGCAATACAGTCTTACGTAAGTTAATGGCAGTACGGACAGCTGTTCAGAACTTTCAATACTATCCTAAAATAAACAGTTGCGATACAGTTTTGAATTACAGTTGACATTACTGCGAAAATCTTAAAAGTGCTAATGATGGTGTATTCCTGAATTAAATTTCATTCTAAGATTTTTCGTACTCATAATAATGGTCTTTATTAAACACAAATGGTTCACCCCTGTAGAGTAACGGTTAGCACGCCTGACCGTAAAACTAGCGGGCCCGAGTTCAAATCCAAGTTGGGACAAGTTACCTGGTTGAAGTTTCTTCCGGGGTTTTCCCCTCAACCCATTAAGAGCAAATGCTGGGTAACTTTCGGGGCTGGACCCTGGATTCATCTCGATAGCATTATCACCTTCATCTCAGACGCTAGATAACCATAGCAGTTGATAAAGCGTTGTAAAATTGTGACGTATTGGGAGTCCCATTTCCCTATAAAAGATCCCTAAACCTTGGATAATGGCCGGGAAAAACCTTGTTGGATAATAGGTAAATGATTAAAAATTTTCCTTCGCCTAAACCATAACAATTTATTAATGTAAATAAAAAAATTAAAATGATTTAAATCACAAGAAAAGAGAAATCATAACAAAAAACAGTATAACCGAAACGCTTAAGTGCATACACGCACACATATATATTACAATAGACCATCTCGCAATCACCAATTCCATCGACGCTAAATAACAAAATAAAACAATTGCGAAATAGAATAAAGACTGCAACACTTCATGCTATAGATAATTTCACGTTAAGAAAAAAGCATTGATTTTATTGGCCTTGCCTAATACATTGTACAAGCTATGTGGTAGGTAGGCGTTTCTATGGCAACTGGTCATTTGATGGAATAGCCTCATAATGCCCAATGCTTTTTTCTTAACGTGAAATTGCCTATAGTCTGTGGAATAAATTCGGTTTCAAAAGAGTCAACAAAAGCTGTCATAATTACAGTTTACCAGAAGAAGTAGTTAAACAAATTATTATCCTTTAGTCATATATGTCCGAATCGACAACTTCTCGAGAGGAGGATGTCGTCTTTGAAGAGAGGAGAGAAGAGGAAATGTTCTAAGTCATAAGATAGGATTATAGTTTCTGAATAATGGGAAGTATCTTTATTATTTTAACACAAATGCTCCCATATGAGTAAAATTATTAAATTGTATATTTTGGGTCATTTTCTAGTGATTTTTGTACTATTATTGGTTGATATTTGACTTGACGAGTTGCAATTCCAAAGTAGATGGCAGTGAAATTGAGTTCTAGACGACTTGGATATCTACAGACTGAAAACAGAGCCCCATAATCACCAAGAATCATCCGAAAACAAAAACTACACTATGACATAATCGCTATTATCCATCACAGCGATTTTTTCGGAGCTGTTACAGTTGGGAACTGTGATGGAAAAAGGCTGTCACACCCCATCTCTAGACGTCACACTTTAAAATAATGGCCTCAAAGTACTTCATCTGTAATATTTATAAAAGTATTAATAGTAATTCAATTGTCTATGCGGATGACGTGAATATGTTAGGAGAAAATCCACAAACGATTAGGGAAAACACGGAAATTTTACTTGAAGCAAGTAAAGCGATCGGTTTGGAAGTAAATCCCGATAAGACAAAGTATATGATTATGTCTCGTGACCAGAATATTATACGAAATGGAAATATAAAAATTGGAGATTTATCCTTCGAAGAGGTGGAAAAATTGAAATATCTTGGAGCCACAGTAACAAATATAAATGACACTCGGGAGGAAATTAAACGCAGAATAAATATGGGAAATACGTGTTATTATTCGGTTGAGAAACTTTTATCATCCAGTCTGCTGTCCAAAAATCTGAAAGTTAGAATTTATAAAATAGTTATATTACCGGTTGTTCTGTATGGTTGTGAAACTTGGACTCTCACTCTGAGAGAGGAACATAGGTTAAGGGTGTTTGAGAATAAGGTGCTTAGGAAAATATTTGGGGCTAAGAGGGATGAAGTTACAGGAGAATGGAGAAAGTTACACAACGCAGAACTGCACGCATTGTATTCTTCACCTGACATAATTAGGAACATTAAATCCAGACGTTTGAGATGGGCAGGGCATGTAGCACGTATGGGCGAATCCAGAAATGCATATAGAGTGTTAGTTGGGAGACCGGAGGGAAAAAGACCTTTAGGGAGGCCGAGACGTAGATGGGAGGATAATATAAAAATGGATTTGAGGGAGGTGGGATATGATGATAGAGACTGGATTAATCTTGCACAGGATAGGGACCGATGGCGGGCTTATGTGAGGGCGGCAATGAACCTTCGGGTTCCTTAAAAGCCATTTGTAAGTAAGTAAGTAAGTAATTCAATAATGTCAGATTTACATATTTCATTAGACCGTAGCATTCCTCCGTCCTTCAGTTTGCATAACGTTTATTTATTGTACAATCTCGGGCTTTTTATTTAGATTATTTATTGTGTAAGCTATGTGTACATGCAGCTTAACTGGGAACTAGGATCTGCATGAATAATGGGCCGGAATGCCTTTCCGAGATTATAACCGGACCACCTGGCTGTTAACACGTCAGCAAAAGGCCTCCCAAGCAGAACGCTGCAGTTGCAGCACCAAACTGCGACATAATTATGTGTATGCTGTGTCGCTTTACTGGCGACTGCTGGCTGAGCAGTGAGAATGCCATTGTGCAAACTGTATTAAAATATTTTAGGTTCAAGAAGTTTGTGACTTAGAGGAAAATAATGCATATTCAATGAAACTACTCGTGTGTAGCTCCATATAAGTCAACAGACGTGTTGAAAGCGTAGGGGCGTGTATACATGTAGCAAACGGGACTTAAAAATGCGCTTGGACGTCGGTTCGAATCTCGCTTGATCAGATTATCTAGTTGAATTTTTTGTGAGGCTTTCTCCAACCACGAGTATAAAGCGAATGTCAGGTATTGTCGTGGTGAATCCCCATATTTATTTAAACAAAATACCATCTCGCTGTTACCAATTCTAAAGACGCTAGAAAACTGCTTCCGATAACAACTCTTATAGCGATTTCTATTTCTCTATGTACTCAGAATTGCTTCAGTTTCCATGACTGTGATACCGACTTTGAAGTCATATCTCCAACTCCAGTCAGAATCTTTTCCAAATCCATGATTCTCATACCGAATTCAGCGCCTAACCCCGACTCTATTCAGAATTTCATATAAATCCACGACTAATATGCTGACTTAGACACTTTAACTCCGCTTCCACTCAGAATTGCTTCCAAATCCAGTACTTTATACTGACTTACACACCATTAGATACGTGTGCAACATCCGACGGTATGATCACATATCACCGTCCTTCGCAAGTCTCTCGTGGCTCCGACTTAAAGAACGTAGAACTTTACACTCTTTGTCTTTACTCTTTCGAATTCTGCACACTTCAACACCAAATTACCTTTCGTCTCGTTTCTCTTATCTATACTCTAACCACGATGTAAATACCAGATCACTTATCTGTGGCACGCTAAGTATACCTCTTCATAGAACATCTTGTTATTCATCATCTTTTACAATATCCACCTCGCGTCAATGGAATTCCTTGTCACAAAGTATTAGGGGCTGCAAGACAATAAACACCTTTAAGAACAGCTTAAAAGATAACCTTATTAGCATTTCACTCCAATCATACTGATTTAAACTATCACTGACTACATTGTTACTTTTTTCTTTAGACATCATCCTGATTGTGCTGTATTTTAATTGTCTCGTAATAATCTCTTTCTATTATCTAATATTATTTGAAATATATTAACATTCTATGTATTTTAGTTTAATTCTGCTACACAGTTTATTTCAGTGTTTAATTAATAGTTCATAGTATTTTGTTGTTTAATTTGTAAATAACTTTTGTATACATGTAACTCTCATCTCAATCAAATTGTTGGATTCTTTGTAAGTTCATGCATATGTATATACACTTTTTGCTGGTTGAGTGGAAGAGAAGGCCTTACGGCCTTAACTCTGCCAGCTAAAATAAATCATTATTATTATTATTATTATTATTATATAAATTCGACTCCTCAGAATTGCTTCTAAATCCACGACTCATATACTGACTTAAGACTATAACTCCAACTCTACTGTGAATTGCTTCAAAATCTACGACTGCTATTTTTAAACTCAATAACTCCGACTCCAATCAGAATTGCTTCTGAATTCTCTATTCTTATCCTAACTTAGATACCGTAATTGAGAATTGTCTCCGAATACATAACTTCTATACTCACGTAAGAGACCATAACTCCGGCTCCACTCAGAATTGCTTCCAAAGGCAGAACTATTATACTGAGACTCCAAGGGCCAGATTCATAGACATTCTTAGCGCGGGCTTCCGGTGGATGATCAGCGAACTAAGGTTTTTCGTATTCATAAACCAGTGTTAGCGATATGATATGAATCCTGTACAAGTAATCAGTCGATAGCCTGGGCTAGTTTAGCACGCTCGTAGCGCGGGCTAGCGAAATATCTATGAATAACACCCCATAACTCCGACTTCACACAAAATTGCTTCCAATGTCACGATTACTATACTGACAAACTCCAGCACTCTGACTATACTGTGAATTGCTTCCAAATCTTCGACTGCTATATTTAGACTTCATTACTCCGACTCCACTTAGAATTGCTTCCAGGGCCATGACTTTTTTACCAACTTAGAAATCATGACTCCGACTTCACTCAGAATTACTTCCAAAACCACGACTGCTATACTGACTAGATTCCATAACTCCGACTCAAGTCAGAATTGCTTTCGAATCCACGATTTCTTTACTCACTCACACACCATAACGCCAACTTCACTCATAATTGCTTCCAATTACACGACTCCGAACCAGTAGCGTAGCATGAAATTTTGAGCAGGGGAAGCTAACTCAAGTTGTCTTTCATGCAACATGAGAAAATGTATTACAAAAATACAGTCTTAAAATAAATAGTAGTCAATTTCAAGTCAGCAGTCGAAGGTTGCTTGGAACATCGTAAGTAACACCAATAAGGCATGACCTCAAATGATACGTAATAAAATACGATTTCACGGTTTACACATATCTCTAACAAATAGACACGTATACGTATAACATTAGCTCACTCCCTGTCATACTTAGAGAAATCACAATATTAGTATCATTACGTAAGTATGCGTCTGTCTTTTGGTTGTGTCCTTCATTGACAGCAAGGGAGTCGGTCATTTGTTTTTTAAATGACACTTTTGTTCGTAAGTCAGTCTTGATAATACAATTGTCCTAAAAAATTCAAGTAAATTAGTGTCAGGAACTGTTATTTCGCTCATTATTTATTATATCAGCCACAATGCACACTAACACTTCAACTGAACACAACTGACGAAAAGGGATAACTCGGAAACTACTTATTTTAAATGTTAAAGCTAGCTTCTTTTCGAGCCTTGCGACTAGGTTAGTTTAAAAGGGATGGAAAATCTGCGGGGTGGATTACACAGAAGAAACCGTCTGCTTGGAAGCTGCTGTGTGCAGGCTTCTTGTTTGCTGCTGCATCACAAATAATCCTGAGCTGCCGCATCACAATATTTAACGCGTAAATATAAACTCTATTAAAATTAATAAATAATTTTCTCCATAAACTGCAGGTTTATTATGAAATTATTATTAACTGGGGAAGCTAAGCTTTTTAGCTTACATTGACGCTACGCCACTGCTCCGAACTGACTTTACTCATGACTCTGACTAAGTTCAGAGTTGCTTCCTAAACCTCGACTCCGATATTGACTTTGAATTGTTAACTCCGATTCCGCCCACAGTTGCTTCCAAATCTATGTCTACATTAACGACTTCAATTCAATAACCCTGTAGGCTAGTCCATAATAAATCGGGAACGGAAACGGCAACGTGAACAGAAATATTGTTAAAATAAATGTATTTAAATGTGAGCATTCACAATTAACGAGAAGCTTGCCGGAGCCCGGAAACGGAAACGTGAAAGTTAATTGTGAATGTTCACATTTAAATATATTTAACAATATTTCCGTTGTCATTTCTGTTCCCGGTTTATTGTTGACCAGCCTCATTGCTTCCGATTCCACCATTCTGCCTCTATCTAAAATTTCTTCTGATTCCACGACTCCGACACTTAGTTCGGCCCCAACTATACCCAAAATTGCTTTTAACTACGACGCTTACCGAAAATTGTTTCTAACTTGCTTCCGATTCCACCATTCTGCCTCTATCTAAAATTTCTCAGATTCCATGACTCCGATACTTAGTTCGACCCCAACTGTGCCCAAAATTGCTTTTAACTACGACGCTTACCGAAAATTGTTTCTAACTTGCTTCCGATTCCACCATTCTGCCTCTATCTAAAATTTCTCAGATTCCATGACTCCGATACTTAGTTCGACCCCAACTGTGCCCAAAATTGCTTCTAACTCTACGACGCTTACCAAAAATTGTTTCTAACTTGCTTCCGATTCCACCATTCTGCCTCTATCTAAAATTTCTCAGATTCCATGACTCCGATACTTAGTTCGACCCCAACTGTGCCCAAAATTGCTTTTAACTACGACGCTTACCGAAAATTGTTTCTAACTTGCTTCCGATTCCACCATTCTGCCTCTATCTAAAATTTCTCAGATTCCATGACTCCGATACTTAGTTCGACCCCAACTGTGCCCAAAATTGCTTCTAACTCTACGACGCTTACCAAAAATTGTTTCTAACTTGCTTCCGATTCCACCATTCTGCCTCTATCTAAAATTTCTCAGATTCCATGACTCCGATACTTAATTCGACCCCAAATGTGCCCAAAATTGCTTTTAACTCTACGACGATTACCGAAAATTGTTTCTAACTTGCTTCCGATTCCACCATTCTGCCTCTATCTAAAATTTCTCAGATTCCATGACTCCGATACTTAGTTCGACCCCAACTGTGCCCAAAATTGCTTCTAACTCTACGACGCTTACCGAACATTGTTTCTAACTTCACGATTCCGACACCAATGCTTTCATTCTCTCAAGATTGAAGGTGGAATGAGTTTTAAAGCCGAATTCTTGAATTTATGGCCATGATAGCAAAATTGTTCTTGAGACAGTTCTGTCTTTGACATGGTGAGAGCACCATGAAGTCTTACGTGTATTTGGTTGAGTGGAGCGAATATCTCTGTCTCTCCATTCCGTTCTTGTGCCGTCCTAATTGATTGCGGTCTCCGTTACGTCTGTGCGGAAGGAATGTCGTTAATATCCTAGCGGTTGAAGGCTCTACGTATTGTGTTCCTAGCAGTAATGTATCGTGACCAAGTGATTCGTGCTTCCGTGTACAACTGTCGGAATTATTAGGGGACCGAATAAAGTCTGAACAATGTGGCTCTCGCTGTTTTTTTTTTTTTGTTGGCAGTCGAGTCGTGTGGGGTGGTCACGACAGACAAAAAATATAAACCCCCCCTTTCTTCGGATGAAAATTGTATAAGCCTTTTTGCCTCTGAACTTAATCCTTGAAGTTATCTCTGATATAGGAGCCTGTGTCACAGCTTAGGAATTTCTTGCAGGTGAGTGGCTGACCCTGTTCAACTAATCCATTATATAATACCTGGCTTTATCGTTTCATTAAATAAACATGATAACACCTGGCGGAGATTTAACTGAAATGTCACGCTACAGTCACTATATCGCTAATATTTCACGTGATTTTCTTATTGTATGGTTTGATTCTGTCACGTCTTAAGACCTGAGTGTCACATGGGGTTAGAAAGTATGTATGCTTATGAACTGTGAGCTATTAATTATAAGGGGGGGCATCTGATAAAGAATGTTACATGCACACATGCTGATGTGGGGGTGAATTTTTTTACTGCATAAAATAAGATCATGGGTTTCTTCTTTGTAATTTTTTTTTTTGTAATTGAGTTGTTATATGTTATGTTCATAATAATAATAATAATAATAATAATAATAATAATAATAATAATTACTGGAAGCAAGTAAAGAGATACAGTAGGTTTGGAAGTAAATCCCAAAAAGACAAAGTATATGATTATGTCTCGTGACGAGAATATTGTACGAAATGGAAATATAAAAATTGGAAATTTATCTTTTGAAGAGGTGGAGAAGTTCAAATATCTTGGAGCGACAGTAACAAATATAAATGACACTCGGGAGGAAATTAAACACAGAATAAATATGGGAAATGCCTGTTATTATTCGGTTGAGAAACTTTTATCGTCCAGTCTGCTGTCAAAAAATCTGAAAGTTAGAATTTATAAAACAGTTATATTACCGGTTGTTCTATATGGTTGTGAAACTTGGACTCTCACTTTGAGGGAGGAACATAGGTTAAGGGTGTTTGAGACTAAGGTGCTTAGGAAAATATTTGGGGCTGAGAGGGATGAAGTTACAGGAGAATGGAGAAAGTTACGGAACACAGAACTGCACGCATTGTATTCTTCACCTGACATAATTAGGAACATTAAATCCAGACGTTTGAGATGGGCAGGGCATGTAGCACGTATGGGCGAATCCAGAAATGCATATAGAGTGTCAGTTGGGAGGCCTGAGGGAAAAATACCTTTAGGGAGGCCGAGACGTAGATGGGAAGATAATATTAAAATGGATTTGAGGGAGGTGAGATATGATGATAGAGACTGGATTAATCTTGCTCTGGATAGGGACCAATGGAGGGCTTATGTGAAGGCGGCAATGAACCTCCGGGTTCTTTAAAAGCCATTAAGTAAGTAATAATAATAATAATAGTTTCCATGTACACTTAATTTTTAGGCAGAGATTCATTATAGGGGCCAATTTTCTTCTTGGTTGAATGTTATGAATGCTATTATCGATATATATTGTTGTTATAATAGACATAAAATATGTTGCCAACTTCTAAATTAACAGTCAGTTTTATATTGTTGATTTGCTGCCTACTTCAAAATGGAAATAATGGCAGTAACAGTGAATATATATTTTTCCTGGACCAAAAATATAATACAAGCTGATTAAATTCACATCAATAGTAACAAACTGTTTAATTTTTTTTATTTAATTTTTTTTTAATTTGGTAGATTTAATGCTTATCGAATATCGAATGCTAAAAACGCTAATCGAACCATTACTTCCGCTGACCTTTTTTTACGTGTAATGTGTGATAGATGGCCCCTATAATGCATCTGTTCCGGGTTTTATTGGTTATCTTACGACGCATTATATCTGCAATAGTTCACTAGCGTCTGGGTGAGATGAAGGTGATGTTGCCAGCGAAATGAGTCCAGGGTCCAGCCCTGAAAGTTATCCGGCATTTGCTGTTAATGGTTTGAGGAAAAACTCCGGAAAAAATCTCAACCACGTAACTTTTCCCAACGAAGAACTGAACCCGAGCCCACTCGTTTCACGGTCAGGCATATTAAACTTAGTATTTCAAACACGAGATAGGCTTAAATTTCGTTTTATAAAGTACATGTATATACACTGTGGTTATTAGCAACGCTGTATCAATTACTGGATTAATTAGCTTCCGTAAAATTGGCGATAGCGAGATGGGAGTGTTATTCAGAACAAGGGGTAATAATCATGCCCACCCCCAGTAGCTCACATTGTTATTATTAATAGGGGACGGATGTTGATGACCTAAATATCTACTTAAAATTATCATTAAAATGTCCTTAAACTAATAGAAAAATGACTTAAAATTAAAAGAAAATGACATTTAAATATTATTCACCGTACTCGCATCATAACTTCTTAAAAATTAGTCCATAACTGCCCTGAAAATCTCTGAGACAGGAGGTAACTTCTTGGAATTATTTGGCTAAGATAAAGGAAAAGAACATGCAACAAAATGAAGGTTTCAAGAGAAAACTATAGATTTTAATGAGGGTTTACAATGTATTTCAATCGGTGGTGGTCCATGTCACTGCCTTCATTCTCCGTCTCCTCCTTCCGCGCTTCATGTTTGTTACCAGCTCTTCCAGACGAGAGATTGTGAATTACAAAACAAATGATGGGCGCAGTGTGCATTTTTGCAATCTTTGTGTTAAAAATACTGTCTATTACAGTAGACATCCCTTCCGAACCAACTTGGGGACATAACGTCCTGTTTAGGACACGGTGAAAGTTTTCCCCTTACAAACATAAATTCTAAAGACACCCTCGTACCGACAAAAGCGGTCAAAGTCCTCACTTAAACTAAGCTGTTGTCAAGCATTTTATATTACTTCCGTTGTGTGAAGTGAAGCCTTCAGTGGAATGAGGGATGGACTTTAGAGTCTGTTCCAAACTATAAAACTGAAACTTCGCTGTTATTCACTTATTCAGTAGGTGATTACTAATGACCTATTTGGTTAGAAAATGATTTAACAGACCTATCGGTAAATAAAAAAAAACTAAAATGCGTACCAAATGATCTAAAAGTTGTTCAGAGTATTAAAAATGACCAACAAATGCCAAAAAAAAAATATAAAAATTACCTATTAGTTAAAAAAGTCAAAAAATGCAAACAATGCAATATAAGAATTTTTTTTTACGTTGATATTAACATAGAAAGGATTTCTATTTTAATAGACATCGTCCTAATGTGAAAAATATGAAGACGATTTTTCATCAACATCCGCCCCCTAGTTGATGTTCACAAACCTGTCCTAAGCCTTGTTTTACTTACTTACTTACAAATGGCTTTTAAGGAACCCGAAGGTTCATTGCCGCCCTCACATAAGCCCGCCAGCGGTCCCTATCCTGTGCAAGATTAATCCAGTCTCTATCATCATACACCACCTCCCTCAAATCCATTTTAATATTATCCTCCCATCTACGTCTCGGCCTCCCTAAAGGTCTTTTTCCCTCCGGTCTCCCAACTAACACTGTATATGCATTTCTGGATTCGCCCATACGTGCTACATGCCCTGCCCATCTCAAATGTCTGGATTTAATGTTCCTAATTATGTCAGGTGAAGAATACAATGCATGCAGTTCTGTGTTGTGTAACTTTCTCCATTCTCCTGTAAGCCTTGTTTTACTAGAAGATTTATCTCCATTTAATTAATTAGGCTGAACATGTTTCTTTTTCAGTGAATTCATCCATTTTATTAGAGTCGCTGATAATGGGTCAATTGGCTCGCTCTAAGTTGAGACAATTCTCGTGGTTTCCCCAAAGGCGTTAATACAGTACTTGGATAGCTACTAACGATCAGGTGTACGAATTCATAGTTCGCAACTTCCATGATTGATATAACTTCGCGTAATTCATGACATGTACATGGTGAACGGATTACGGAGGATTAATTATTCCAGTCTTTGATATTTAGGTGCGCTGAGATCATATTTATATTCATCATGCTTCACATTGGTTACACGTCACGACAAAGTCATCAGCCATTTGTGCGAAATCATTACCTCTCTCTCTTACCACAAGCAAATGACCATGGACTCTCTTAACTACAGATCTTTCCATCTGTTGTGTAGTAGAGTTGGGCAACACGATTCTTTTTCGGAAGTCGATTCCAACGATTCAATCATACATTACGAATCGATTCTAACGATTCGTTGACGATTCTTCTCAGTCTGCGATTCCAACTATTCTTTTGAATCGTCAACGAGTTCACGATTCTTCCTACTCTGCGATTCCAACGATTCGTCAACGAACGACTTACAGGACACTTTCCTTTGCAAACCACGCGTAGAACAAAAACGTTCTACATCTCTCGCATAGATGGCATAAGAGGCGAGACATTAGATTGTCTCTTTCTCATTGGCTGGAACCATTCAGCATGACCTCCATTAATCTACAAAATTACCCAAGATAACGTTTCTAAATTATAATTTAGGCTATCAACTGAACCTTATTACGAAGTACATTTTTTGCATTACATCTCTATTAAACTATGCACATTTCAGGTTTGTGTTCATTATTTTCCATACTTAACAAATGCAGTATTTTGATTTCACTCTCGCTCGGGAGTATTCGGCACGGTTCGGAAATGTCCGCTGACAGGTTACATCAAACAAGTAAATAGAATCGTGGGTTACGATACCATGTCAATTCGTTACGATTCTTTTGAACGACGATTCGTTGATACCACGAATCGATTCTTACGATTCTTTATTATTAGTCGTTCGAATGAACGATTCGTTCACGAATCGACCCAACTCTATTGTGTAGTATGTTAAGACATATGGTTAGATTACCATGATTATATTCCTTATCTTTCGCAGTAATCAATTTTTGCATATCTCCAGTCACAATATTGCATAAACATGTTTGATATCTGTATGCTGACAATGGGCGTGTTGCATTTGCCCTTTATTGTAACATCTTTGCCTCGATAACAGTGGTAGATGCATAAGCGTGGGTTTCTTGCACTATTTGCAGCTTTCTTCCTTTCTAGGGGTTTGTTTGTGCAAGCGTACTATTACGTACGAAGTTACACAATGTAACACATGCTGCTTTATACGGCTGCTGTTAAGTGAGTCGTCAATGCCATTCTAATGTGTCCTTTCCAGTGCTCTTTGACAAATTTATACATATACACGACCGTATATAGCCAACTATATTATATTATCTTGTGATTACGTGTGTTTTTTTGTTACTTGCTTCATCCGTAAGAGAACTTTTCTGAATTTTCCTATAATTTGCAATGCGTACAATATAAGAAATGTTTTCAATGATGATAGATTTATGTCCGAGGATAACAATGGCTAATATTCATGTTGGAGGTTGATTACTAGTGTTAGTCAGCCATCGACGTGGTTCAGTCGGTTAAGGCTCTTGCCTGCCGGTCTGAAGTTGCGTTCGGGCGCGGGTTCGATCCCCGCTTGGGCTGATTACATGGTTGGGTTTTTTCCGAGATTTTCCCCAACAATAATGTGAATGCAAGGTAATCTATGGCGAATCCTCGGCCCTCCCCAAATAACATCTCGCTATCGCCAATCTCATCGACGCTAAATAACCTAGTAGTTGATACAGCGTCGTTAAATAACCAACTAAAAAATCTAGAATTAATCAGTTGATGTTTTAAAACTTCTTTAATAAGCATGCAACTTTGTTATGCCATTAATATGTGAAAAATATGCCCATAATAATAATAATAATAATAATAATAATAATAATAATAATAATAATAAACGTTGAGGCTTGGGTCTGTTTCTTCTTGTTCCTGTGGATCTCAAGATGTCCCTGATATTTTCAGTGCTATCTCGGTTTTCCCAAATGTACGTGTCCTAGTGGTTTTTATGCAAAGGCTAAATAATATGGGGCAGGATCATTGTGCATCTTGTGGATGTAATCGCTATAGTTTTTGTGATATTCTGCATTTTTTTTTCGGAGGAGAGCCCGTAGACAAGTACCGCAACCTTAGGCTTATTGTATAACCTCCTTTATTGGGATGATTTTTGAAGTCCATAGGACCGTTCATCAATCATGTGATTCACTGTTTGGTGCCATCTTATCGATTCAGCCACATCATCCAGGTCTGACGGAGTCCGCGTGAACAGCATTGCCCCTCTACCTTCCTGCGATGTTTCTCTGCAACCTCCTCAGATCGTTGGCATCTGTTCGCAATTCACGTGCATGAATCTGTTGCATCCTTAACCAGAGGGACACGCCACAGTTGATTCGGCGATTCACCAAGGCGCCATCTATCCGAGGGAGCTACACTTGCCCTGTCTGCTGCAGTCCTCTGATTGAAGCCCTTGTAGCTTCTCTGGAATATGTGCAGCTCACGTATGCAGATGCCACCTGTAGGCGAATCCCGGAAATACGTCCGCCATGTCCTCCTGGTCAACCTGTAACTATTAAAGATGATAAATGAAATGATGCTAATGAAGGCGAACTGAGTCCGAGGCTCAACGCAGGAAGTTATCCACGAATTCTGCTTCAATGTAGAAAAAACCCCAACCAGGTGACTTGTCCTAACTAGGATTTGAACCCGGCTCCGCTCGTTTCACGGTCGTGCAGATGAACCGTTACTCCACAGCGTTGGATTGATATTCTACATAATCCACTATATTTGAAGTAGTTTGTGAAATATATCCTGAATATTTTGATTTTTTTTTTTTTTTTTTGTCTTTAGCCTAATGTATCACAATATTAGTGTTAAAATTTCATATGTACACCTTTTGACATGGAAATTGCTCGCTGTTAGATTCTGTTCCTCCTCGAATAGCTCGGGAATCATCGTGTACGCTGTGCTTACACGCGTGCGTTTTACATAAAGAGATTCGAAGCTCAGTCTTTGAAACGAGAAGAAAGAGCTCTGTTGCAAACCATAAAAGGCTTCGTGGGGAATATGTCGTTTCGTGACGTACAAATACAGATATGTTTAAGGAATGATTTTGAAGTAGTGTTGTGTAAACGTAAAGGTCCATTCACAATGAAAATTAAACATAACCGTAACATAAACACAGAAGTTTGCGGCCAGGTTATCAAAATGGGATCATTCACAATGATTCACATAAACACTGACATAAACATTGCCGTTAGACGTTTGCGAACTCCAAACTTTCATGCTTATGCTTACACGATTTGCAAACAGTACACAATCGTGGAGCGCTGAAGTATACGACAGAATATGAGGAAATGACGTCGTTATGTTTCCATGGTTACCAAGTATCTTTGCAGTTATGTTTATGTCCCTATCATGAATGATGTGATTTTACCGTGACGTTTACATTCTTGAGTTACGTTATGTTTAATTTTCATTGTGAATGAGCCTTAACTTTGTATTTGTGTTCCGAAATGTATTTTTATTACTCTATTTAGTTGAATGCATTTATTAATTTTACTGAGAACATCATTTCTGTGCTTGGAGATTAAATGGTCAAAGTAATAGAATTGTGATATTTGTGCTAAAAACATGCACTAAATATTCGTAAAATGTTGCGTTGGATCTAATTTTTATTGTTTAGTCAACTGTCCGAAGACAGGTCTGAACCTCACAAATGACACCAAGAAGGCACCACTTATGAGGCAACTAGGCTAGGAGATAATGGGGTAGGGTGGCCAGTTTCTTTCCCCTTCCATTGCATACATCGCCGAGATATTACACTAGTCAGATTTCAGATGCAAACAAACAATTTGTTCTTCCTCCGACACATATCGTCAAGTGGTATGTACCGCCTGATAATAATTAGATGTACATACAGGGTGATTCACGAGGATTTACCATCACTTACGGAGCTTATTTCTGAAAATATTATGAGCAAAAAAGTCATATAAATATTTGTCCTAATCTCAATATTTTGAAAGTTATTACTAATTTGAAGTTGTTTGTAAAATACCTTTTTTCTTTGGTTTTAAGGGTAAAAAAATATTACAAATAGGGAATGAACTATTCAGAAGTATAATTTCTTTAATTGGCTAGTGTTCTGAAGCTAAAAATGTGTTGTCAGTTGCGTTGTACAGATTTTGTTTTTCAATTTTTAACTAAAAATGGCATCATTCTTACGCACTTAACACAAAAATTGTTACAAATCATACGACTTTACGAACTTGATTCTTTACAGTTTAATTATGCATCCTAATGTACAGTCTTAAAGTATTTACAAGAGTGACGTGATTTGTAACAATTGTTGTGATAAATACGTAAGAAAACATAATTTTGTAAAAATCGAAAAAAAAAAAAAATCTGTACGAAGCAACTATGGAATTCACAACACATTTGTAGCTTCAGAATACTAGCTAATTAAAGAAATGATACTCCTGAATAGTACATTCTTTATCTGTAATATTCTTTTACCCTTAAAACTCAAGAATAATGGTATTTTACAAACAACTTCAAATTAGTGTAACTCTGATAATATTGAGATTAGGACAAATGTTTATATGACTTGTTTTGCTCAGAATGTCTTCAGAAGTAAGCTTCGTAAGGGACGGTAAATCGTCGTGAATCACCCTGTATAAGCCAGAACCTCAATCAGAGGATCGTTGGATCTAGGTAAACTTTAAATTTACATTTTGTGCATAAAACCAATAACCTTCAAATAAAAAGAGAGATAAAATTAGGCCTAATGTTGTGCTGAACCTTTCATATATCACTCAAATTGTTTGTGTTGTGTACATAATTATGTAGGTTGTGTTGTAAAATTAGGTGTTTTATTTTATGTTTTATTATTATTGTGTTAAATTGTATTGTGTATTCTTATTGTATTGTGTATAAAATTGTATATGTGTTGTAAATTGTATTATGTATTGTAAATTTTATTGTGAATAGCTTATCATTTTAACTGTGTATTGTTAATATTGTATATACCACTGCCACCGGGTGTTTGCCCACTTGCAGTGTAAATAAATACATACATACTGTACTTATAGTAGAGATATAGAGGTGGCAACATACTGTAGACACATTTAAAACAATAAGCTTAGACCTCCGTGCATTAAACCCTTGATTATTTGCTCAAAATGAGTTAACGAGGGTTCTGAGTTCCATGCAGTGCGCCATAGATTTCTTCTTTAAAAGTTAATGAGCTTTTCTTCACATCTAAAATAAGGCATTTACAGCAATTTACAGCCGTCTTGTGTCGGGTAATCTCTAAGGGAAATCTCTATCTGTAGTCTCTCAAGTTTCTTCTGTAACGAAGAAAACCGCTTTCAACATCACAGAATCTTATTGGCTCAAACTTGAAAGGCTATAATTACTGCACGGAGAGAGGAAAGTCTTTTACATCCGAAGAGTACAGAGGAGAAGAGAAGATTATGAATCGTGCATGTCATGTATCTTAAGTCTGTAGCAATAAACAGTACTTTATTGTAACTTACTACAAAGCTATAACTCGGGTTGTACGATTTTGGTGGAGTTTTTTCAGGGTTCTCCTGTTTTTTGTTCTTCATTTCACTAACATTTTCCACAACTCCATCATCATCATCATCATCATCATCATCATCATCATCATCAACATCATGATTATTACAAAGCTATAGCACGGGTTGTACGAATTTGGTGGATTTTTTTCAGGGTTCTCCTGTTTTTTGTTCTTCATTTCACTAACATTTTCCACAACTCCATCATCATCATCATCATCATCAACATCATGATTATTACAAAGCTATAGCACGGGTTGTACGATTTTGGTGGAGTTTTTTTCAGGGTTCTCCTGTTTTTGTACTTCATTTCACTAACACTTTCCACAACTCCCCTATAATTTTCGTTTAAAAAAACAGTGCATCATTGTTATGTTTGTGAGGACCCGAATCAGTTGCCCGCTACGGTTGTTCCTCGCGGTTTATCCAAAAATTGGCGTATGCCAGTGATAGTGGATTCTATTCCTAGACGACTCATAGATCTACAGAGAGAAACCAGAGACACCCAGTATTTCGCAGCTGACGGGCACATGACTTAAGTCGATAACTGAGGTACGACAGACCACCACGAGTTACGGTTTTTGAATTTACTGGCTGGAAAAAAAAATGCGTTATTCGGCAGATGCTGGAGCTCGTTTAACCAGGCAGCACAATCCGCACGCATCTCATTGCGTAACTTGTACACAAAAACTTTACTTTGACTGAAGTGCTTAAAGATGTTCTTTATCCCGCCTGATCTGCATGGAATCGAACCCTTGATGCCTTCTCTGTGAAGCTGCAAGCTGACTTATCTGCAGAGTAGGTCCATTAGACTATAGCTTGCTTGGTAAATTAGCGAGTTGATAAATATTTTTATGCTCGACCGTGCAGAAATGTAATAATTATACACCTGGTAGTAGCCCTTTAATCACCTCATTAAAGTACACCTATTCATTATAGTTCAGATGTTCAGCCAATGAGAAATCACCATTGTAGCATTATAAAAGCGCAAGTATCGATTATTCTCGGATATGCAATCGAAAGACAACTAGCGAAAAGTCACGGAGGCTGGAAATCCAATACTGTCGCAGAAGGTTATGTTCTGTCGCTATAATAATTAGCGTTCATTGTAAATAATATTCAAATAAATTCAATTTGTCATCTCGTTTTTCAATTCTAAATCAATTTCCAGGTTATATCAATATAAATGTTCATGTTATTCTCTAGATTATATCAAGGTCAATAACATTCGTTCCTCGGAAAAAATCAATACTTTCGCGTCTGCGCACATCTCACAATTTAGAAGGTCAATTCCGCTCCTCACTTACATAACCATAACATGAATACTTATGAATAATTTCAAGTTAGAAATATGGTCGAGCATAAAAAGTCGTATGAAACTTGCCTATAATGATAATTAAGACGCTCGTATGAAAATTATGAAACTCGCTTGCGCTCGTTTCATAAACAAACATACTCGCGTCTTAATTACTACCATTATAGGCTCGTTGCATAATGTATCTACTATTGTTTTCACTTCATCGTTTCTATTCATTTAGAAATCGATTGAATGCAGTAATTCGATGGACTAAGTACCGTACATAGTATGACTCACGTGTCTAATTTGAAGTGAGAAGACTATTTTCGTCTCGTTGTAATTCCAAAGTAGCTATAAACGTTGAAGCCAATCGATTATGTCTGAGAGAGAATACAGGCCGTTTCTTTTCTGCCTACGTGGCGAGTGCAGAACATTTTAACGCCGCGTTACAGTGGCAGTTACGTCACGCTAGCAATCTGTTGTAACCATTCCAGGGACTTAAGTTGCTACAGTACCACCGAGGCTAAGCAGTTTTATGTATAGTTCGGTTCAGCTTACTTAATAGCCAAAGGGTGAAACCTAACCATATTTCTCCCATGAATACATATTAAGTTAGTAGATCCTGGTGATTTTATAGTTTGCAGGTTGAATTTTCTTTTTCCAACTTCGTTTCGAATTTAGGTACTGAAACGTACTATAATTGGTAGTGATTTTATAACTGTTATGTTGGCAGCAATGACAGCAGTTGTCGACAGTGCAAATTCTGAAAATTCAAATTATTCTAGATTTCTGAGCCGGTTACTGGAAGCTAGTGAAATTTGAACATGCTAATAAATAATTAATTAATATCAGTATTAATAGTAATAATATCAGGAAAGTGTAAATAAATAATAACATACCTACTGTCGGTGACTCAGGAGAAGACGAGAGCGGACTGAGGAGGAAGGGATGTGAACAGATAACGTACGACAACACGTTCAATATTTGTACTGCAGTAAGCGGAAACATTAGGTCTCCTTGTGTTCAACTTAGCTTTAATTGCCATACGCATTGTTACTCATGTTTCCTGCACCTGGCTACTGGGATGCTTATCAGAGCGATGTTTATAATAATCAGCAGCGATAGTCAAGAAGGTCACATTCTTTCCGCTCGTCTTCTCCTGAGTAACGGACAGTACTTGGAGTGATACATGCACTAGGGTAATCGTAGAAATAGGAGAGATATCATATGTACTTCGGTACATCACAATAATATGACATGCGTATATAATCACTTAGTGATTTAAGACGGCGCTCATTCCCTCGGATCCCGGCCACTTAGTCAATCGTAACGAGTGCACCTCTGCACATAGTGTGTTGGACATTGTGCCACTGTCATACATCTGTGACACAGTGCATGAGGTTTGGCCACTAAATGGAAACTAAACGGTGGGAACTTAAACTGAGAGGATTCAATCCGGTGTGGCTTAGCGGATAAAGCGTTAGAGCTGAAAACCCGGGTTCGAGTCCCTGTGCCGGAGAGAATTTTTCTCCGCTCCACCCATCCTTCATCATATTATTGTATGCTGTATGTATTTTTGTTATTCTGTGTATAATTTAGAAATTCTATTATGAATAAGACGGTCAAATAAAATAATCGCAATATTAACTAAATGGGTGAAACATTTGTTAGTATGCCCATAATCAGGCTTAGGTTTATATTCGTGAATAATGGCCATGAAAAAAATTATTTTGGGTGGACTTGATTGCTACCCTTGTCCTGATGATATCGGATTTATCAGCCCCGATACTGGATATGTCTGATGAAGAGAAAAATGAGGTTCGGATGCTTCAGTGTTATGTGAAATTCCGCACGTCAACTCTAAAGGCTGGTTCACAGTAAACCGGAAACGAGAATCGGAACGAAAACGAAAACGGTAAAATTGTTAAAATGTGTACATTTAAATGTGAGCATTCACAATTAACGAAAAGCTTGCCGGAGCCCGGGATCGGGAACAGAGAGTTGGCCAAGTTTCAACTTTGGCGTTCACGTTTCCGATCACAGCCCACTAGATTCATTCTATTTCCATCTAAAAGCTATTTTGTCGTCGTATATTTTGTAGCAAGAAGACCGTGACATAATCTATGCATTATTTTGTTCTGTGCTGTGCATCATGGAGCAAGTTTTATTTGATGAGATTCTAATATTGAGTGTTGAGGAAAATCCTCACGTTTACGTTTACGTATAAAGATGAGAAAATGAAGGAGAATACGTGGCTTTCAATAGCTGCATCTTTGAACACCGATCGTAAGTGAATCATATTTTATTACTGTATTTGTTGTATTACACACTACATATTCATGGTTCAATTCAATAACTACTGTTGTGTTCATTTTTGTTCTATTACAAATGTTTCTTCTCTAATTATTTTACGTTATGGTAGACTTAAAATAGGTTGTGATAATAAAGATGCATGGGCATATTTATAGTACCGTTGAAATTTTGAAGTTGGTTAACCTATGTTTATGTTGGCTGCCTTGTACTCATGAGAGAGCGCCATTGGTCAGTTATACACAAATAACATCAGAATGCGTAATATCGACTTTACATATCGTTATTGACATGCATATCGATATGCATAGTCGTCTACGTTCTCGGTTTATTGTGAATCAAAAATTTTCATATTGACGTTCTCTGCTTCTCGTTTTCACTCTGGTTCTCGTTCCCGGTTTATTGTGAACCAGCCTTAACTCTTCACAAAATCCTGAGCCGTTTGTGGAAAGCGTATGGGTTGCTGATAGCGGAAAGACAATGACTGCAGCAATCCGCATTCTGTTATGTAAATGTTACGGCTATTATTGTTATTTGAAGTATTAAGTTATAGTCGCCGAGCCATTGTCCACGTGTATGTAGACACAGACAGCTCTGCCCAGACACAGCTCAAGGGAGGGTGGAGCAATAATTGTTTTCCATATTGCTGATTGAAATGATAAAGTTGTGCTTGTGGGTGGTTATATAAGATAGGTTGAGGAATTGTTACGTTAAAATAATCCAAGTGGTTTCCTTCACGTGTGCATGAAAAGAGAGTTGGGGAACACCAATACACATACATTTTGTTTCGTTTCTTTTATATAGCGTGATTCTAAACTCGTGTGAACTATAGAAAACAAACGGAAAACGTATGGGCCGTCAAGTAGCTCAAAATAAAATGCATTATTTTCGATTACTGCCGTTTGTGCCTGTTATCGGCGACACCATTCCTGGAGTTAGAGGCAAATAAATTTTAAATTGTGTTTTATTTAACGACGCTCGCAACTGCCGAGGTTATAGCAACGTCGCTGGTGTGCCGGAATTTTGTCCCGCAGGAATTATTTTACATGCCAGTAAATCTACTGACATAAGCCTGTCGCATTTAAGCACATTTAAATGCCATCGACCTCGGCCGGGATCGAACACGCGACCTCGGGCACAGAAGGCCAGCACTCTACCGACTGCGCCACCCAGGCCGATTAGAGGCAAAATAAAAACCTCTTACAATACATATGAATATCATAGAATTTATTGAAGTGCCATTTATGCTAAACATGAGTCATTGAAGGAAGGTGAAATTAATTTTTATTATTTATTAATTAATTTGTTTATCCATACGGGCTATTCCATCTCAAATCGACCGAAATATAGAGAAAATTGACCTTGCAATTTTTAAATACAATGAAACTTTTTCTGTCCGTAGACAACTGTGATATAATGCTTTGTGCAAAGTTTGAGGCATCAGAACTTAATAGTGTTTAAAGTAATAATATTTAAATTTATCGTATTTTCATAAAATTAGCAACTTTAAACTGTTGTGGTTCCGAAACCCTTTCACCCAATGATAAAAATCATGGTTTATTTTGATGCTGAGAAATTATAGTTTATATTGACATGTAAACAGTTTTTCTTACTTTTTATGGAAATGGAGAAATTTAGATTTTTCTTCATTACGACGCCTTTGGCAACGAAAAATTATTTTTAAAATATATGATTAGATTCCGCATTGAAAGTACAAATAAACACATATTTTTTTACTGGTGGTAAAATTGAAAATATCAAATAAAGAAAATAAATAGTACGCGCGTAAACTAGCCAGCTGACTGCGAGACGGGAGGTAGTCGAGACAAGCAAGGCCAGGAGACATAAACACGTGATGTTTCCTCTAGCAGTCGTGGCTGGGCTAGCTTTATCACAAGTTTTCATAAACACAGGAGAAAAATGACGCCCATACGCTCGCTTATCTACAGCTCTCGGCCATTGCGCCGTTCAAGTCCAGGCGTGTGAAAGTAATTTATTTAATACCCTCGAAACTTATTGCCGTACCACTAAGCAAACAATGCCGAATCTCTTTTAATAATGCAAGGTTTTTTCTCAATATTTTTTTTACATTTTTACCAATGATCAAAAAGCCTAAAAACAAGTAAAATCAGATTATCTGTCACTCTGTGTACAATAAAAATAAGGATTACTTCTTAACATAACCTACCAAATATCAGCTTCAAAATGAGCTCTCGTTCAATGTTCTGCCGTAAATGGTTCCAGAGTTCTGAGCGCTGAAAGAGGCTTGTTTTTATAAAATACGCTAAATTTGTCGCTCAATAATACGAAAACCGTTTGACTTTCGTTAGTATATTTTTGAAAATGCACTCCCCTCAGCACCTTGTATAAGTAGGGAAAAAATTAGAGTATAAAAAAATGCGAGGTTTTGTACTGATCGATTTCATATGGAATAGCCCATACGTCTCTTCCACTCGACCAGAACTATTAACTACAAACTTTATAAAATTTAATAAACTAAAATAGATACTATAACGTTGTTTTACGAGACAGTAATGGTGTATAATGATTCAATCAATATGTTTAAACTAAAATATAAGCTAAAGTAAGAAATAAACGACAGTATTCGGGAATTAACTAATTCAGCTTAATAGTTAGACACAAATAGTTAAATTAATTTGGAGAGAAAGGAGATTTAATTTTTTTTATTTAAATTTATTTATTTAAATTTAAATATACAGAAGAATATAATAACAAACAAACAAACAAGAGAAATAGAAATAAAATAATACAAACAATATAAAAAAGGAGATACAGTAGTATTAACAAAATTTGAGACCGAATGAGCAGCGCTCGTGTTCGGTCGCAGTTCAGGTATAATATTAACAGGCCTATAAGAGAATATAAAATAAAATAAAATAAAATAGGAAATAGAAGACAAAGTAGACAAATCATATTTTACATTTAATGATGGTAAGGTATTTAATAGATGAATTTTCAATATGTTTTTTTAAATTTTGACAGCTCTTCACAATCTCTGATAGAAAGGGGAATGGAATTCCAAGCTTTATCAAGTGTGCCATTTATGAGTATAGTGTAATGTTGTGGGAAGGAATTTTTTAAGTTGGTTATTTAACGACGCTGTATCAACTAGGTTACTTAGCGTAAGTGGAATTGGTGATAGCGAAATGGTATTTGGCGAGATGAGGCAGAGGATTCGCTACAGATTACCTGACATTCGCCTTACGGTTGGGGGAAACTTCGGTAAAAACCGAGCTAGGTAATCCGTCCAAATGGGAATCGAGTCACAATAACGAGTGTTTCCACTAATAGTTTCTCTTGTATTGATGGTAAGATTTATTGCAAGTCTGCGTAATTTGTGCATTCCAAGTAAGAAATATCTGGCTACAAGCTGGATAGGTGGGATAGGTTTCTGTGCATTCGAATTCTTGAATCTTGACTTGCGTCAAGTGTTGTGATTGATGGGCGGTTACGTTATGCTGGTAAAGATCTCGTCGGTAACTAAAGTGGGATGGCGATTACGCAAATTGTATAGACGATCCAGTACTGAAATCTGAAGCTATAGTCGTCGACCTGTTGTAGACCTATATAAATTTTAATCAATATTATTAAACGATGGTAGGCCTAAATGAACCAGAGAGAATATATCAGTGTGTTTTTTATTATCGTTACAGTATTGAATTTCTTTTCATGTCTGTTACAACACTGAGTCGAGATGACGGGATTACAAAACTTGTTTTCCGAATTCTTGGAAAGGAGTTGTCAGGTTGTCGGTTCAACTCTTTAATAGTCTTCCTTCATTTTATTATGTTCTTAGAATTTGCGGAGCCGTAGGGGTTAAAGTATAATTTATTAAAGTTTTGTTAACCAACTTTTATAAAGTAACAATGCATCAAAATGTCGGCTGCACGCGACTCGTAGTGATTCTTCTTATTCTTCCCCCCCCCCCCCCCCATACTCTTACATATAGCATCTTTTCGCTCTGATAATTTATTCCAACGTTGCTATGTTAAGCTCTGTTATTCATTCTATGTTATTTTTGCTACTGGATTTGTTACGTCGTTCAAGGCCAATCTCATTTTGATATTTTTTTATTTTTTTTAACCATTCTTTCCGTCTCCTTCTATTCATTTTCCTTATTACATCCATTATTCCTTTTATACTTTATCTCTACTTCATTTTTAATCCATTAATTTCTTTCTCCTCTTTTTATTTCTCTCTGTCTATACAAGGTGTTAAAAAGGTTTAATACTTTTAGAGAAACAAAAAGAAAGTCTAATCAATATGGTTCTTAAAATTAATATCTTTTAAGAATCAAATTTGGACTCTCACTTTGAGAGAGGACCATACGTTAAGGGTGTTTGAGAATAAGGTGCTTAGGAAAATATTTGGGGCTAAAAGGGATGAAGTTACAGGAGAATGGAGAAAGTTACACAACGCAGAACTGCACGCATTGTATTCTTCACCTGACATAATTAGGAACATTAAATCCAGATGTTTGAGATGGGCAGGGCATGTAGCACGTATGGGCGAATCCAGAAATGTATATAGAGTGTTAATTGGGAGGCCGGAGGGAAAAAGACCTTTGGGGAGGCCGAGACGTTGATGGGAAGATAATATTAAAATGGATTTGAGGGAGGTGGGATATGAGGATAGAGACTGGATTGATCTTGCTCAGGATAGGGACCAATGGCGGGCTTACGTGAAGGCGGCAATGAACCTTCGGGTTCCTTAAAAGCCAGTAAGTAAGGAAGTAAAGTTTAAGAAACAAATATTGTATTAAAAATAAATATTGTAATAACATATCGCACTCCCAGTAAAATAGTATCGTAACTCGAAAATTGTAATTCGTATGGATGTGCTATTTCCTAGTATATTTGTAAATTACTGCTGTAAAAATATTTTAATAAATATAATTGATAATTTACTATTTCATTATTGTAATTTCGTACCTCCATTTACGAAACTAATGTGATTTTCGACATACGACAGTATTTTATTGGGAGTGCGGTATCTTCTTATTTGAGCTCTTTGCTCGTTTCTTATTGCAATATAGTAAACAAAAGAGTAAACATAATCTCAGAATAAACATGTTTTTGTTCACCGTAACGGAGTTGATTTCGTTAAATGAATTAATTGAATATTTTATATATGGAGTATTTACAGTTAATGTTCATCATGTTTACTATTATGTTCTATAATATATATTGTATACTATTATATACAATATTTATTATAGAACATAATATATTCTGATAAAAAAATTCATATCTTTTGCTATAACTGCCAGTAAAAATTTGTTGAAGCTAAGAAAATGTTCTTCCTACGTCACATGACGTTATAGGGACAAAATAATAATAACAAAAATCAATATCCAAATTATCAATATTTATATTTTACACAATCTATACAAATAATTCGTTTATCAAAACCTGTCCCGTTGCAGTGAACGAAAACATATATTCTGAGGTTATGAAATGCAAATCTTTTGCGAACATCACATAAAATTTGTTTAAACTAAGAGAATGTTGTTTCTACGTCATATGACGTTACAGGGGCATATTTATAATACATTACATCATTATTATTATTTAGTGGCCCCATACGTACCTGCTTGTAGTTCGACCTTGCTTACATATCCACGTGATGTAGCAGATATAGCTACCAGACGAAACTACTCGATCCTTTGTACGTTTGGGAACGACAATGCGCTGCCTACTTACGACTTACCTGGCTATAATGTTTACGACTTTGTTCATCCCTGATTTCCATCGTCATGCCTGAACAGTAGTCCGTGCCAGTGCCATGGGGTTACATACCCTGCCAGCTATAAGACCGCCGCTACCCTTCCGTCCTCCACCCCCTTTCCTGTACCACGAGTTGGCTCTGTATCTGCCCACCTGGTCGATAAAACTTGCGATGTCTCCACCTGGTGCGAAAGGGGGTCGAACTCCTTACCTGGCGGCTCGGAAAATCAGTGCTTGGATTTATTCAGCTCCTTGAAAGATCATTCAAAATTTGCTTCATAACGGACTTGATTTCAGCATCCACAATGTTATAAATAAGCGTTTACATGTATTCTTTATCATTCTTAACCTCTATCTATCTATCTATCTATCTATCTATCTATCTATCTATCTATCTATCTATCTATCTATCTATCTATCTATCTATCTATCTATCTATCTATCTATCTATCTATCTATCTATCTATCTATCTATCTATCTATCTATCTATCTATCTATCTATCTATCTATCTCTATATCTATCTATCTATCTCTATATCTATATCTATCTATCTATCTATCTATCTATCTATCTATCTATCTATCTATCTATCTATCTATCTATCTATCTATCTATCTATCTATCTATCTATCTATCTATCTATCTATCTATCTATCTATCTATCTATCTATCTATCTATCTATCTATCTATCTATCTATCTATATCTATCTATATCTATCTATATCTATATATATATCTATCTATCTATCTATCTATCTATCTATCTATCTATCTATCTATCTATCTATCTATCTATCTGTCTGTCTCTCTGCCTGCGTGTCTATCTATCTATCTATCTATCTATCTATCTATCTATCTATCTATCTATCTATCTATCTATCTATCTATCTATCTATCTATCTATCTATCTATCTATCTATCTGTCTCTCTGCCTGCGTATCTATCTATCTATCTATCTATCTATCTATCTATCTATCTATCTATCTATCTATCTATCTATCTGTCTGTCTGTCTGTCTGTCTGTCTGTCTGTCTGTCTGTCTGTCTGTCTGTCTGTCTGCCTGCATATCTATCTATCTATCTATCTATCTATCTATCTATCTATCTATCTATCTATCTATCTATCTATCTATCTATCTATCTATCTATCTATCTATCTATCTATCTATCTATCTATCTATCTATCTATCTATCTATCTATCTATCTATCTATCTCTCTGTCTGTCTGTCTGTCTATCTATCTATCTATCTATCTATCTATCTATCTATCTATCTATCTATCTATCTATCTCTCTGTCTATCTATCTATCTATCTATCTATCTATCTATCTATCTATCTATCTATCTATCTACCTACCTACCTACCTACCTACCTATCTATCTGTCGATCCATATATCTATCCATATTTTTTTCTTTCTTTCTTTCTTTCTTTCTTTCTTTCTTTCTTCCATAAATAGCAACAATATTACATAACCTAACGTTATTCAAGTGCAACTTTTCTATTCGCTGTGGAGACCTGGCAATACGCACAGTTGGAGAGGAGCTTTCAACGTCAGCTCACGAACAGTGTCCTTGTGAGCACAGATTTTGCAGAACTCGAGTTTCTCTGGTACAAAGTCGTAGCCAGATGGTTGAAAGACAAGTTGACCGTTATGATTTTTATATATCTTGATTACACAACTTTTAACATATATATTGTATACATAGCATAAGAAAATGGGTACAACTCCAATATAATAGACAACATAATAAGAGAGACAAAACATATTTACAAAAAAACATAGAAACACAACCCAAAGACAAGAACAGAAAAAAATACATCACACTAACATACGAAAACAAAAACACACTCTAGATGACATCTTCATTCAGGAAATTAAATTACAATGTCGCATACATAACACAAAACACTCTACAGAAGCATCTCAACACACAAGCAACACAAACAAACAAATATAGCCTAACAGATATATACAAACTCACACACACACAATAGCTGCAACAACTTCTACATAGGACAGACAAGGACATAATTTCAAACATGTTAGAACACATCACAGTCATAACCAAATCACACAACACATCCTCATATGCAGAACACATCCCAAACACCAACCACAGCTACAGCAACATGGACACAGACATGGAAATTCTACATATCCAACCCGAAAACCAGAAACTAAACACACTATAACAGTACGAAATATATAGACATATAAAAACACACCCACAACAAATCTTCAAGATACAACTAAATTTCACAACACACGCACAATTTGACTCCTAACATAAACGCAACCCCCAGCAAAACAGCTGAAGAAACCGGAAGATGCAGGACTTCGTTAGTTCTGTATATGGCTACTACTATTACTAGGTATTTACAAACTTAGTTTACATTTAACACGTGGAAGTGATCATTATAAATACAGAATGAACAAAAAGTAGGAATATTACACATAACTTCTTAAATTTTAATTTTACAAAACAAAGTTTTATATGAAAACTGTTGGAGATCAGCCATAAAATATACCAGTGTTTGAAAAAAAGTTAGTATTTAGTATACAGAGTGTGATTTATTTTTTTTTTTAATGGCGGTCTCTATTAAAATTTTCGTATTCCGAATCTCCGTTACATTTTACGTACGAATGTGTAGAAACGTTACCCATTCACTCCTTTCATGTCTTTTAACTCTTTATTAAACATATTTCGTGGATTTCAAACTTCGGACAAATAAGTATGTAAAATCATGTTGAGTAGGCCATAAAACTAAACAAAACACCATGACTAACCAATCTTTACCATAGATGCTCAGAATGAGAGCCATTCACAGCCAAACAATGTCTCATTCTATCATAAAAACAGTTCATTGTAGATATGAGACGGAGCACATCAGTCATGTAACAGTGAGAAAGACAATGGACTGTTTCCGTGATAGACTGGGACATTGTTTGGTTGTGAATGGTTCTCATTTTGAGCATCTGTTGTAAAGTTTGGTTAGTAATAGGTTCGTTCCAACAAGCGGTTCATGGATCAGTTCATGTACGGTTCCTGTACCATCTTATGCGCATGCGTTAGTTGAGCATCTGCTATGGGATTGAAACTGGACTGGACGCTGTTGGAACGCTTTTGCGGATCGTTATGTACTAAATCCAGAGATGCTATAACTGTGATCATCTTTGCTAAGAACGGGATGCTTAATTTTTATCGTTTCGCAGCTAATTCTAATTGCAGAAAATAGAATTTCGATCATTTTCTATAAAAATATGACAAAAAATATGGAAGGCAAGAATTCCGATAATTCAACGTCGTGTACTGAGGGACTCTCATCTAAAAATAGTTCTTTTTTTTAATTATTAATGTATGTACGTTATTTATTATACTTTTAATCAAAGCTGCATGTTGAAATTGTAATTAACTGTTTCAATACCCAAATAATTCCCATTCCCTTTCTTTTTGGCGAAAATTTAAATTAAATCTCTAGTTTTATTATTCGTCTGCACTGTCACTTTTCATCTTAACCTCATTGATGTGAACAGTCGATCATGTCTTTCTTCAGTATCCAGGAGACGTTGGTGAGCTTATGCGCATGCGCGTCTTGCGTACTCTTCCGTACATGCCTCAATCCACGGAATATTTTTGACCGTTCCGAACCCGTGTCAAAAGCTTGTTGGAACGCCCGACTGCAGTACATGTTTCCGGTTCAGGGCTGGTTCGGATTGTGTTGGAACGCTTTTTTTGTACTGCGCATGCTCACTATGGTTACGGACGGTTCCTGACTGCTGTTGGAACGAACCTAATAGTTGTATGGCCTACTCAACATGATTTTACATTTTATTGCGATGTACCGAAGTGCATGATATTTCCGTGACGGAATTCTGCGTTATCATATCATATCATCATGATTTTACATACTTATTTGTCTGAAGTTTGAAGTCCACGAAATATGTTTAATAAATGGTTAAAAGACATGAAACTGGTGAATGGGTTAAAATTCTACACATTCATACGTAAAATGTAATGAAGTTTCAGAAGAAAATTTTAATATAGGATTCCATTTTAAAAAAATAAAGTTTACTGTCACATTCTATATGTCCGAATAACTAGCTATTTTCAAACACTGGTACCATATTGTATGGTTTATCTTCAACAGCTTTTGTATAAAACTTTTTTTTGAAAAATTAAAATTTAAGAAGTTAGCATAGTCCGGGTCAGCCTTCTTCATACTCTAAGGGTGAAACCTAACCATTTTTCCCCCATTACTACATATGCTAGTGGATTGTGGTCATTTTATAGTTTGCAGGTTGAATTTTCTTTTGCCAACTTCGTTTCGAATTGCGATACTGACAAATAATACATATGGTAGTGATTTTGTAACTGGTATGTTGGCAGCTGAGACAAATGCAGTTCCATGAAATTAAAATTGTACTAGATTTCTGAGCCGGTTACTGGAAGCTAGTGAAATTTGAACATAATAATTAATTAATATGAGTATTAATATTAATACATAATATTTATTTTATGTGTTGCGTTTTGGTTATAATTAAAGACTACAGTCAGGTAAGTTTTCGAAGTTACTACTAGGCCTAATAATTTATGTGGTCAAACAAAATACATTTTTAGGTTAGGTCTCGTGAGTAAATTATTTAGTTAAATCAATGAATTTCATATTGCCAGAGAAAATACCTAACATGTTCATCCCTTTTTCTTATAGTTTGCCTACGAAAATATGTTACGAATTATTGAATTACGAGTATTTAGAATAACCTTCCAACATAAAGGTGAAGTACGGAAAGTAAATAAGTCATTCAGTACGTAGGATCGTGTGATATCTGGTAACAGGTGGCAACACTGACAAGACGGCAATATTTGCTGTTTAGGAACTGTTCTTGCGTGATTCTCACTAAAGCAATATTTCATACTCATTGTTCACTCTGCACATTTCTAATATGACTTTTTATGTAGCATTATACCAGTGTTGACGTTAGTGGAGAGGAAGTGATTTGAATTTCATTCGGATTAAATTCAGTCTTTTATCTACTATAAAATAACAGAAGCTTTAATGAAGGCGTTTTCGTATTAAGGGGAGAGGATGGTATTTTTTTAAACTTTTTTCCTATTTGGTGTATATTATTAATTTTTTGTATGTAGAGAGCTCACAGCTGTGGCAACTCAACCAAATAAAAATATTTTGAAAACAAATTATTTGGGGGCCCAAAGTTGAAAAACCGTTTTTAAAGATAGATTCAAACAGTTTTTGCAATGTATTTGCAAAAATATGTTCTACAAACTGTCTGTAACAGAATTTTGATATTGGTCCCTACGTTTGTAATATAAACAATTAAAATTTAATAACAATTTTCTGATTTCCTTTCTTGCAAACAAACGGACGTATTTTTAAAATGAAATCAATTAACAAAATTCTGTTACAGAGAAAAGTTTCCTACTAGTCTAAAGAATGTGTGTTCTAAATTTCTTGCATTTATCTTTAATAGTTCAGAAATTATATCCATTTTGTCTGGCAATGTAGCAAAAAAAAATTAAGTTTCTGGAAACGGATAAAAGCGGGTGTGTGATTTAAAAATCCATAGTACAGGAAATTTAAAAATGACGTCTCAACATCCGATAAGGGCACAAATACCCACAAAATGTTATGCAATGCATTCCACACGTATCAAAGGGTATTTTAAAGAAAACATTTTTTTTTAATTTAATTTACCGGAAACAACAATAAAAGTGGGCGAGTGATTTAAAAATCCATAATGCAGGAAGTTTAAAAATGGCGATCCACACATATCACAGAGTATTTTAAAGATTTTTTTTTAAAATTAGTCATTTTTCATCAAAAATACCATCCTCTCCCCTTAACATCTTGTACGTAGTCCGCGTTACGTACTTCATATTGTGCAATAAAAAAGAAATGTAATAATTAAATAAAACCTGTAAAGATTATAGCTATTTCAGTACTGGGTGTCTCTCTTTGTTAATCCAAATTATTTCAATATTGTCGCTATGCTTTGCACACACATAGACTCCATTGTGTCAGGAGAAGAATGAAGACAAGTTAGCCAGACTGCATTTCACCATGTAGGAACAATATACCCTCAAGGTTAGCAGCAGGTGGACAGTGTAACCGTTAGCTTGTGTCATATGTTGCGGACCGCTCTGGATTGTTAGAAAATGTTCCAACGAGTCTAACGGTAGTTCAGAGCTCATATTTTGCACGAAGTAAATTTATACGTCTGTATTTGCGGTTTCGCTACAGGAATTGTATTGTGGTCTGCGAATTGCGTGTCTTGATATGTTCCTTCTTGTATTGAAAGCACGTGCGATCTCAATAGGGGTATACCTTATAGCTGGGGGCGCGTTGTCTTCCAGGTCACAGTGTCAGGATTACGATTCTTTGCGGTAGCAGGTTTTTACCGACGGAATTTGTAATAACCTGGAAATGAAGTCATTTGGAGATATCTGAACATTTTTCAGGCCCACACTAGCTATACGAAGTAATATAGATTAACGGTGTGTTAAAAATCTTGTATTCTTAATTAAGGAACTCAGGAAAAACTCACTGACCATTTGTCCACATCAAAATTTGAAAGTTTAGTGCTCGCCAAGCTTATTAAAGCGTCATTCACACCACTACTGTCCTGATTTGTGCTTGTCGTATATTTCACTGTGATGATAGCTTTTACTGCATCTGTGTACAAACGAGAAATCATTATTAACCCCTTCAGGTCTGATTTATTTTAATTTTATTGGGTTATTTTACAACGCTGTATCAACATCTCAGGTTATTTAGCGTCTGAATGAAATGAAGGTGATAATGCCGGTGAAATGAGTCCGGGGTCCAGCACCGAAAGTTACCCAGCATTTGCTCGTATTGGGTTGAGGGAAAACCCCGCAAAAAACCTCAACCAGGTAACTTGCCCCGACCGGGGGCCACCTGGTTTCGCGGTCAGACGCGCTGACCGTTACTCCACAGGTGTGGACTCAGGTTTGATGTACATTATAGTGTACATTGTTTATTTATTTATTTATTTATTTTTTTTTTGGAATGTCTGATACTTTTAAATATTTAGAAAAATTCAATGTGGAAATGGAGAATATTATTTTTGAAACATTCTATACCTGAATTAAAAATAAAATTTTGGGGCCCCAGGGGTCAAAGTTGTCCCCAAATTTTGATTTTCTGTGAAGACTTGATTTGGGAATTTTGGATTCCCAGAATGATTATGTAACCAGTTTTTTTTTTTTTTTTTTTTTTTTTTTTTTCAATTTTGTTTAATAAAAATTTAGGTCTGAAGGGGTTAAGGTGATTTTTTTTTATTTTTACATAAAATACTTTACACTTTGAAGAATATCTCTACAGTATTTCATTTGTCTTTGACACTTGGAACATTTGTTTTCGTCGTCATTTTTAAAAGCCTGCACACGTAAACATAGCCCAGGTACGTTCAGGCATTTAAATCTGTCATCAACTTCTGAAGCATGCCTATCGCCTCTGTCTGTAATACACAGTGTTGGTGTTACCTCTGCTGTCAAGTTACCGTAGTCAACTTGTAATAGTTCGTCATATTTTCCAAATAGATATCGCTTATTTTCGATAGTCACGTGGTTGTATTTAGAAATTTATTTTCCTTGGAGTTTTTTTCCAGAGTTTTTATATAAACACATTGGGTATCACTTTGTTATTGAAAGCATTCATTACACCTATGTTGTGTGTTGTTGTTTACAAATTGAATTTGTTTTATATTGTGTGTTTATACTCGTTAGTTGAGTGTTTTATTTACACCGAAACATTTGCATAGGCCTAAAAATATCATATTATAAAGGTGAGCACTTCTTAAAGTACAGATTCAGTGAATATGTGTCCTTTCTTACAGATATACCTTGCAAATTTTTAAACAGTTTTTTTCTCGGTTGTAATATTTTGATAATTTTGTCATATCCAAAGTATATCTTCTCTCACAATGTGAGAGTTAGGACTCTAAAATTTTTACAAAACATTCTCTAAAATATGTTTCTCAAAATGACTGATGGAATTTTTTGTCAGGGCTGAACTTCATTTAAAAAAATTAAAATTGAAATGTTGACCAGTTTTTTTTTTATTTTTCCGTTTTGTTACATTTAAACTTTTTTCTCGGTAGCTCAGTTGGTAGAGCAGCTGGCTACGGACTGAAAGGTCCGGGGTTCGATCCCAGGTGGTGACAGGATTTTTTCTCGTTGCCAAACTTTCAGAACGGCCCCGAGGTTCACTCAGCCTCCTATAAATTTGAGTACCGGGTCTTTCCTGGGGGTAAAAGGCGGTCAGAGCGTGGTGCCGACCACACCACCTCATTCTAGTGCCGAGGTCATGGAAAGCATGGGGCTCTACCTCCATGCCCCCCAAGTGCCTTCATGGCATGTTACGGGGATACCTTTACCTTTACCTTTTACTAAAAAATATATTCAAAATTCCATCGGACATTTTATTCATGACATACTGAAGAATGGAAAATAAAAAAATTAGAGCATAATATTAATTTTTGTGTGGGAAAATACATTTCATTTTTTTACATTTCTTTTAAGTTTAAAGAAAAAGGAATATTTATCTCAAAAACTATTTGAGATATTGAGTTCAAACTTGCCACAGTTATTTTTAGTGTCTACTAGACTGTCTGTGCAAAAAAGTAGGTTTGTAGCATGTATAGTTTGGAAAATGACTATTTTCATTTCCATCCTTCCCTTATGAAGAGATAAGCACGTTTGATATTTCATTATTGTATAATTGTATAAATGTATTGCATAATGTAGGCATTTAGTTAAAAACGGGTTCATATATTATATCATATCGATTTTATTACATCATACTCGTACTTAATGAGACATTTCGTGCCAAGTGTTTGCCTTCTTTTCCCAGCCCTGTATGGCGAAACTCGAGGTTGTATGCATAAATATATTATAACGACTTCGAGACACGCTATAGATAAAAAGAATGGAAATGCATAGAAACAAGATTTCCTCATGATTTTATTTTTATGCATTCTATTTCTTTTCCTCGATAGGCGGGCAATCCTCCTTTCCCGAAGTTCGTATCTCAGGAGATCTCGTGGTTGAAGTAAACTTCTGTGGTTATTTGTTAAACGACTTCCTGCTCTCTTCTCGTGGGAAAGAAGCGCACATTGTATTTCCATAACAGAACAAACAGTATTCTTGTTTTCTGCATATTCTCTCCTAACCTTGGGCGCTATGGGTTTGCAGCGCTTGCACAGGTGAACGGTTACACGTATTATAAGCAATCGTATGCTAAGCATCTGCTTGAATTGTCCGACCATGCTGTACGTGACTGCTAAAGCGCAGCTCTGACTCTGCATCGGTCGAATCCAGTCGAGGTCATATGTTCGTCTGTTGTCAGTTTGGGACGCCAACGTAAACAGGCAGCTCACCCTAAAGTCATCAACAGACTTGTGTGGACCTGGCGAGCGATGTCTTGTGATATCTCAAAGGAATAATCGCAGAGAATGTTTGGTAGGGTGCGCCAGTATCTACCTGAGACTTGCATCTAACTAAATCCAACTTAAACTTAAGGACAACCCAAACACCCAGGCCGCATATTCACAACGAAACATTCTAACCGAAACTTCCTGCTTGGTAGCCGAGGTTGCTAAGTATGAGTCCAAGACGTTTGTAAGAAACCTCATTGACTGCCTAACTTGAGTGAAAGCCTGACATCCTAGACCTAAAATGAATGACTAGGCTGACTCTAGTTTCTGACTGACTGTCTGAAGTTTATCACTGGCTGAATAAAGTTTCTGACTGACTGTCTGTACGTTAAACCAAAGGTCCCGGGTTCGATACCCGGCTCCGGAACAATTTTTCCCTCGAAATTATTCAAATCAACTTTACAGGGAGTTATACCTGAAAATCTTGTTTTGACTGTCTGAAGTTTATCACTGGCTGACTGAAGTTTCTAACTGGCTGAACAAAGTTTCTGACTGACTGTCTGAAGTTTATCACTGGCTGAATAAAGTTTCTGACTGACTGTCTGAAGTTTATCACTGGCTGACTGAAGTTTATCACTGGCTGAATAAAGTTTCTGACTGACTGTCTGAAGTTTATCACTGGCTGAATAAAGTTTCTGACTGACTGTCTGAAGTTTATCACTGGCTGACTGAAGTTTCTAACTGGCTGAATAAAGTTTCTGACTGACTGTCTGAAGTTTATCACTGGCTGAATAAAGTTTCTGACTGACTGAAGTTTATCACTGGCTGAATAAAGTTTCTGACTGACTGTCTGAAGTTTATCACTGGCTGAATAAAGTTTCTGACTGACTCTGAAGTTTATCACTGGCTGACTGAAGTTTATCACTGGCTGAATAAAGTTTCTGACTGACTGTCTGAAGTTTATCACTGGCTGAATAAAGTTTCTGACTGACTGTCTGAAGTTTATCACTGGCTGACTGAAGTTTCTAACTGGCTGAATAAAGTTTCTGACTGACTGTCTGAAGTTTATCACTGGCTGAATAAAGTTTCTGACTGACTCTGAAGTTTATCACTGGCTGACTGAAGTTTATCACTGGCTGAATAAAGTTTCTGACTGACTGTCTGAAGTTTATCAGTGGCTGAATAAAGTTTCTGACTGACTGTCTGAAGTTTATCACTGGCTGAATAAAGTTTCTGACTGACTGTCTAAAGTTTATCATTGGCTGACTGAAGTTTCTAACTGGCTGAATAAAGTTTCTGACTGACTGTCTGAAGTTTCTGACTGGTTAAATAAAGTTTCTGACTAACAAACTAAAGTTTCGGACTGACTGACCGACTAAAATTTGTAACTCACTGGCTGAAGTTTTAACTGACCGACTGAAGTTTCTGAATAACTCACTGACTGAAGTTTTGACTGACCGACTAAAGTTTCTGACTAAATCACTGGCTGAAATTTTGACTGACCGACTGAAGTTTCTGACTGACTGAAGTTTCTAACTCACAGACTGAAGTTTCTGACTAACTGACCGACTGAGGTTTCTGACTGACTCACTGACTGAAGTTTCTAACTCACTGACTGATGTTTCTGACTAACTCATCGATTGAAGTTTCTGACTAACTCACTGACTGAAGTTTCTGATTGACTGACCGACTGAAGATTCTGACTAACTTACCGACTGAAGTTTCTGACTGATTCACCGACTGAAGATTCTGCCTCACTAACTGAAGTTTCTGACTGACTCACTGACTGAAGTTTCTGACTAACTCACTGACTGAAGTTTCTGGCTGACTGAATTTTTTGGCTGACTGGCTAACTAAAGTTTCTGACTGACTAACCGACTGAAGTCTCTGACTGACCGACGGACTGAAGATAGCCGACGAAGTTTCTGACTACTCACTGGCTGAAGTTTCTGATTGGCTGCTGACTGAAGATTCTAACTTACCGACTGAAGTTCCTGACTGACTCACTGACTGAAATTTCTGACTGACTGAAGTTTCTGGCTGACCGTCTGAAGTTTCTGACTGACTGAAGTTTCTAGCTGACCGTCTGAAGTTTCTGACTGGTTGACTGAAGTTCCTAAGTAACGTTTCTGACTTACTGACCGACTGAAGTTTCTGACTGTCTGACTGAAATTTATTACTGGTTTACTGAAGCTTCTGACTGGCTGACAAGTATCTGACCGGTTGGCTGACTGACGGAAGGACTGGCCGAAGATTCTGGCTGGTTGACTGACTGAAGTATCTGACTGACCGACCAGAGGGAGAGTGACTGATTTATTGATTTACCGATCGACTGATCAGATTGAGTATGCTAACAGTCTGCTCAATCTGACCACCTGACAGGCTGAGTCAGTCGTAGATGTCCCTTCGGATATTGTTTCGCCATTTATTACAGTGGATGTCCCGCACCTTAATTGTGTGGTCTAAGGCAACATGTCTTGCACTATGATTACGGAATGAGCTCTGGTTCGAGTCCTCATGGGGGAACAAATTTTCTCATTAAATTTCGGCCAGTGTATGGGATTGGTGCCCATCTAGCATCGTAATGAATTTAGGACGCTATGGTGACCAATTTCGCAAGCCAGCTATAACGGCTAAGAGGATCATTGTGCTAACCACGTGTTACACTAATTCGATGATCGTTCACCTCTGCATGTGAACGTAAGGACAGCAGTCGACTGATAGACCTTGGCCTTGGACCTGCATAGGCTATGATTTTTTTTTGTACTGACAACCTGTGGCGGGTACGATCTTCGGGCATTCCTGTCCCAGATGGAACTATGTGACTCCGATATTTCCAATAACAGTCGTTCTCCACGCGAGCGTTTGCAGACTAGATCAATACTTGAGGTCAGCTCAGATATTAATAGAGCTCCGGTTATAGAATTGCATGTGCATGTGTGTTGCTGTAACCGAATCGAGTATGATACGGCAAGTTTATTTTCTTTTTGCCAGGCTAGTCGTTGACCATGACTCGAAGTGTATACGATTGGGGTCAACCGGTCCATTGTGCGACAAATCGGGGTCAGCGAGTCCGCAAATGTATTATAGAAGTCGCAAACTGTGACTGCATTATGTGCCGTGGGATGCTGCACAAGGGTGAAAGTGGTGGCCGCTAATTGCAAGTGGTACAGCACAGGGACAGTGATGTACGCGACGCCCCCGCTAATGGGTGACCATCACTGCGTTCGGGTTTACTTTTTCGCGATTAACCTTTGTGTCTTCACTTTCTCCACATCTTGTTTTTTCTAAACGATTATAAAGATTAGCCGTGTAACACGTTTTATACTATGCAGTGAATGTGTCTTTCGCTGTCGAAAAGATTGGCAATTTTTCCGACTAGAAGCCTAGCGACCAGGATTCGAGCTCCGACAGGGGAATAGTTTATCACAAGAAAAGTTATGTAATATCCATCGCGTGTTGGAACTTAATATCTCCGAAGTGTCCAAATTATTTCCACATTTTTTCATAAGTACATATACAGGGTGATTCACGAGGATTTACCGTCACTTACGGAGCTTATTTCCGAAGACATTCTGAGCAAAAAATATCATATAAATATTTGTCCTAATCTCAATATTTTCAAAGTTACACTAATTTGAAGTTGTTTGTAAAAAACCTTTTTTCTTTAGTTTTAAGTATAAAAGAATATTACAAATATAGAGAATTAACTATTCAGAAGTGTCATTTCTTTAATTGGCTAGTGTTCTGAAGCTAAAAATGTGTTGTCAGTTGCTTTGTACAGATATTGGTTTTAAATTTGTAAACTAAAAATGACATCATTCTTACGCACTTATCACGAAAATTGTTACAAATCATACTACTGTAGGAATTTGATTATTTACAGTTTATTTATGCATCCTATTGAAGAATTTACAAGAGTGGCGTGATTTGTAACAATTGTTGTGATAAATGCGTAAGAAAATGTAATTTTCTAGTTAAAAATCGAACAAAAAAATTCTGTACGAAGCAACTATGGAATTCACAATACATTTTTAGCTTCAGAATATTACCTATAGTCGCGACGCTGTTATTCCCGGCGTGACTCCTCCTTTTTGCTTACGTCTTAGGAAGTGAAGGCTCTATAAAGTCTAGGTAGGTAGTATCGTTCGCCATTTTTGTTCTTTCGTTGCCGAGTTACCATGCGAGGAATCTATTTGCCATACCGTTAAACATTATCATGTCGTAGCTCCTATGATAATAAATCAAACGCACTGTAATTCAGCAAATAATTGAGCGGAAAATAACGTCTTCGTGTGCTTTCTGCGAACGCCAACGAAAGAGCCAAAATGGCGGGCGATTATATTAAGTATTTATCGAGCTTTAAGAAATTAATAACGTCTTCCTCAGCGAATCACAAGACCCACACGTTTAAATGTAAAATATCTTCAACGCGATTGGCTGCCGGAAATTAGAGCGACGGGACTATAATTAAAGAAATGATACTCCTCAAAAGTTCAATCTTTACCTGTAATATTATTTTATCCTTGAAACTAAAGAATAATGGTGAGTTATCTTTACTTCAAAAAATAATAATTAAATTTTGTTTGTCAAACTAGCACATTTGTCTATAATATTGAACAAATATTCAATTTAACTCTGTTGAAATTTATATAAAAACCATTTTAAGTACAGAGATGATATACGTAGAAACATTTTTATAATATAAGGCAAAGTAGCCTATGTTATCTCTTCTACTGGAATCAAAATACAATAAAAATGTGATGCAAATTCATTCTTCATACTATGAACCAACATGATACAATCAATTTATTAAAATAAATCCAGAATTAAGTAACTTTAATAACATGTTCAGAAAGGGATTAAATATTAGAGACTACATTTCTTTAACTTTTTTCGCATAAATATTTTTCTTTTCTTTTTTTCCAACTGTGTTTTTTCTCAATTTCTATTTTAAATTTTAACTATATCACTTACCTTTTACTGTTATAATCAAAGCTCGGAACTTGGGGACTTGTGTCTTTGCACGTGACTAAGCGACCGGACTTCAATGTCAACATACGCCCGCTTCCAGCACGGATGTACTGTCAGGTCTGCTACAAAAGTGGTTTCTGGCTCCAACAACATATTGATAATATTATGGTAGGTTGAAACACGTAATTTCATAGCATATATATATATATATATATATATATATATATATAAATAAACATGAGAAATATATCAAATTTACTGTTCTGCTGTGTACATTTTATTACAGTGTATGACTACCTACATTCGAAGATTTTTCGGCAGTAGACTTAAAATACTGAATTTTTTCACTGTTACTGTTTTCTGTTCGATTTTCAGCAGTTGCTAGCTGATCTCGTATCTGAGAAAGATAAGTATATCCTAAATTTTTCTCGAAAATAGTTTTCAATTAGTGTGTCACTACTAGGGCAAGCCCCTCTACGTCTCGATCCATGGCTATGGACAGATTTTTCTACAATTTGAGGGACTGCAATGCCTTTCAATGAATTTCGTTTCCAGCCTCTAGTTTGTGTGTGGCACAACTTACAAAATATAAACTCTCCATTCGAAAAAAATAATGTATCTCCTCCGAATTCTCCACGAAATTCTGTATCTTAAATTTAAAACAAAATGTATTTTCAAACTTCTATAATACCCATTCGAATACCTTTAATTCTCTGAATGTCATTGGCTTCGACATAACACAGTTTCTTCGTCCGTCTTCCTGTCATTAGTTGTGGCCACTTTCTTAATACATATGACTGTCCCTGAGCACTTGCAGCGTGAGCTTTGTGTACGTTGTACCTGTAACCTTACTCATGCACACAAGTCCCCAAGTTCCGAGCTTTGGTTATAATATGTAACTGGAACTGGCCCAAGCACGAGCATTTGCTCCTTTGAGTGCAAATTACTGATACAGATTCTAATAAATCCTATCACTACTACTACTACTACTACTACTACTACTACTACTACTACTACTACTACTACTACTACCACCACCACCACCACCACCACCACCACCACCACCACCACCACCACCACCACTACTACTACCACCACCACCACCATCACTACTACTACTACCACCACCACCACCACCACCACCACCACCACCACCACCACCACCACCACCACTACTACTACTACTACTACTACTGCTATTGAAATATATAATCGAAGTTTACTGTTCTAGGAAAGCGGAAGCTTTCAGTTTAAAGCAAATAATGTCTTTGGAAGAGTGTAATCGTCTTTTTTGGCTCGGTATCAGGGAATATTTTGTTGGCTTCTTAACGGTGCTGGGTTTAAAGAAACGTCTGTTAGGGAAGATCATGATTTGCTGGACGAAGTGACCCGTAATTTGAAAGGTGAGTCACTTGTGCTTTCTCACCTGCGGGTGCAACTCGTTTTGTTGTGTGCGGGCACGTTTCGTGAGATCCGCAGTCGACAGACAGACAGACAGACAGACAGGTGCTTCCGAGGTGAAGGACGTCGTCGCCGCCGCCGTCAGAACAAGTTGAGCGGGAGCTGGCTGGCCACGTGAGTTTCTATTATACACAAAACAAACTATAATCCTATTACAATTACGTATTCCCACCACGCTGATCGGAGAGAGATGTGGTGAAAATGCTCTGGCCCCAAGTTGTTTATTCTGATCTGTCATTCCCCTTTAGGGGCAGACGTTTTCTAGCGGTACTCTTGAAAGGAGTAGCCCCAAGCGAGGCTGTAAGACTTGGAAGCAGTCATTTTTCTCACGCCCCGGTTCGTAACTTAACTAATGAGAATTCGGGATTCGAGCTCTGTGAAGGTTCAGTGGGCTGGTGCGGTCAAGGGGTTGTTAATGTGTGGTGTTACCAGTCTTTACAGAAACATTCGCTTCTGTATTATCAGAGATAAGAGATTAGGCCTTCTCAGATGCCGCCCCAGTCATAAGGAGTGGTATCGTATCTACCAATGATACATTAGCATTTTTAATTGACGTGCCGATATCAACTCCACGTGAAGTATGAAACAACATTGTCATATCTCGAGTTGAATAATGACAAAAAAATTAGTAATTATTATTTTAATTAAAAGTCATCTTATAGCTTGAAATGTATTCACTGTGGATGGTGCTGGTAGAAATCTATGTATGTATGTATGTATGTATGTATGTATGTATGTATGTATGTATGTTTTATTTAACGACGCTCGCAACTGCAGAGGTTATATCAGCGTCGCCGGATGTGCCGGAATTTTGTCCCGCTGGAGTTCTTTTACATGCCAGTAAACCTACTGACATGAGCCTGTCGCATTTAAGCACACTTAAATGCTATCGACCTGGCCCGGGATCGAATCCGCAACCTTGGGCATAGAAGGCCAGCGCTATACCAACTCGCCAACCAGGTCGACTGTGTATGCATGTATGTATGTGTGTATGTATGTATGTATGTATGTATGTATGTATGTATGTATGTATGTATGTATGTGTGTGTGTGTATGTATGTGTGTATGTATGGTAAAGGTTGCTAATACTGTGATATGAGTAATATTGTGATAGTTCTTTTTGAGAATTTATTACAATTTTACTGAGCGAGAGAAGGGCCGGTTTTATGCAGAAACTTGTCCACGAACATTCCCTTAATACGTTGACACTAAAAAACCGATCTTCCTCTCGCTCAGTAAAATTGTAATAGATTCTCAAAAAGAACTATCACAATATTACTTATAATCACAATATTATCATTCTTTACCCTATGGTATGTATGTATGTATGTATGTATGTATGTATGTATGTATGTATGTATGTATGTATGTATGTATGTATTCACACTGCAAGTGGGTAAATACCCGGTGGCAGTGGTGACTAATTACATTCAATAATGACAATTAATAATAAATAACAATTAATACTACTACTACTACTAATAATAATAATAATAATAATAATAATAATAATAATAAAATAGTAATAGTATAATAATATCAACAAGGAGTATACTAAATTAAATGAAGCACGATCACTCAAAATAACATTGATGACGGTATAAAAAAATAATTCTAACTAGAGATAATACAACGAAAGTGTAACAACACCGCTTGACATTACAAGTATTGACGGATGAAAAAAATTTATATATATTCAACGCATAGCCTGCCGCTAGAGTGTTATTTCAACGATTTTACTATACGAGTTTATGTATTCACGGGCTTACTGAAAAATTGTTTGTAAGACTAAGTGTTTTCCTATGTTGTTACAGACTTTTTCCATTGAGCACTTTCTTTTTATTACGTACGCTAGTTACGATGTAATATATTTCGATATAAGGGTGGTAATGCATTGTAACAAAATGCAAGAAAAGTTAGAAAAAACGAGACGAAGTGGAGTCTTCACTATTTTCACGATTCTATTACGCACTTAACACATCTGTATTGATTACTATTTTGTGCACAATAATATTAGTGGAATTGTAAATCGTCAGCTTACTTTTAAAACCTCGTAAGTCCAATTTTTACGGAATGTCGAACTCTGTGTATATTTTCAAAATACGTCTGCTGATAGCAACACCTCGTAAGTGTGCAAATGTTTCTGTAGTTTATAAATAATAAATGCATAACAGTTGTTAACTGAGATATGGAAAAGAACAATAAGTTGTTTTGCTCTCTTGTACAATATCCTCAATTGCAGTTACGAAGTTTTAAAAGTAAGCCAACGAAATACTGTATTATAATTTTTACGATAATTTTTGCATTGAAGATACAGTATATAGTAAATTTATTTTTCAAGAGCTTTGCGTAGGCTAATATTTCATTGTAGGCCAATAGAGTTTATTGTCCGCCATTTTGATTAATATAACTATAATACATTGAAAGATTATTAATAGGATTTCAATGGTAATCAAATTTAATGGTATTAAATAGTGAACAACGGTTAGTACAGGGACATCATTTGATTTTTACTAACAGTTTTAATATTAACTTGCCTATACCTCTGGATCAACGCCGTTTGCTACCCCCTTCCACGACTGGAGTTCGATGATACTGACGTAATATACAAACAAATCACTTTACTAGGTATAGGAGGGAAGAAACGTAGTTCATCCATTTACGTAAACTAGGAAATATTGCGATTTTGAGTTCGGTAATTTTCATTAGGTTTTTGTTTAATCAAAATGCAGTACTGTATTAAGAATAAGTGTTTTTACTGACGATCTGAGTTATCCATGCGAACGTATTCATTATGCAGTGTATATTATACTGTCTACAGCACATTAGCGTACAGTATAGAGAATGAAGTTAAATTGAAAAATAATCATAATATGGATATTTAAACACATTTTTTAAAATGGTGGCCGTTCATTTCGATACAGGCTTCAGTTCTAATGTGCATATTATCGCACTATAGACTATTGTACCTAATCCCAATTACCAGTTTCGTTCTTCGTACTGGTAACTCATGTTGAAATAATTCTGTACCTACTCTATAAAAGAGTATCTTACGTACTGTAAATTCAATCTTCACTTCTTCCCGATCCGAAAAGATAATATTACTCAGACATACTATGTACTGTCCTTCCAAGTGGTTATGTCGTAGGGTCGTAGAAAGGGAGAAAATCACGTGACAGTTAATTACTTAACAAGGCCTTTTTATTTAAATTATTTTAAACAGTTGTATAATATTACGTAAACGTCCAATTCCTAACAGAAATTAATGTTCTCAGAAAAGAGCTAAGACAGCTCAGCCACTAGCTGGAGATTAAAAACTGGTGGGGGAAACCGGAATACGACGTACCTGGACGACAGTACCTGTGCGAAAATGATTCAATATTGTCACTATTGTCTTTCGTCACTGGAAAACGCGAACATATTGTTGGAACGTGCTGTCACTGTGACCGTAAGGCTACTATGACTGTATATGCGGTCTTGGTTCTGTGTGGAGGACGGTTGAACTTCATTAGTAGAAGGGGTGGGAGTGAAGTACATTAAAAAACTCAGGTATAATAAAAATGAAGTAAAAATTAAATGATGTCCCTGTACAAACGACAATAGTAGAAGACGAATATAATCGAAGCTCCACTCATATTAGTAACTAGGTATTAGGTTTGTTACATGTTTATTCTACCAACTGTAGCTTACAGATTCTTAATCCATTAAATAAAACAGAATCAGTTCAGTATTGGAAGTTAATCTTATTGATTTGTACTCGATAAGTCTTCCTGTTCAGATGCTGGGCGACGTACAGCAGTCCTAACATTGAAAACAGGAAGAGTCTGCGGACTAATTATGGATGTTCACGATGTATTCGACAGCTTCATCGTGTAATGCCAGTCTTTGTACTTTATTAGCGCTAGATGTAGATATCGGATTAATTGTGATTGTCGCTCAGATATAGCTACGACCAGCACTGTTCAGGCAGTTGCTGTCTTTAAAATCACGATTCGCGGAGAAGGAAGTATTGCATGTTACTTCTATGAGAAATTCACGCTTTTCAACCCTCAGGCTCCGTCGTCGCACACTTATATTTGCAAAGTATTGAGTTCAGTCTGCCTAGCTTCTTATGTCATCTTTTATCGTTTTTATATGTTTTGTAAACTACGTCGAAATAAGCTACTTTTGGTAAAATTTCATCATTTTTTCATGTAATGGTTGAAATTATTCCAAAAGTACAAGTAGCTTTGAACATCAAGGGAATTTAAAGTGACAATTCTCCTTTCTTTCTCCTTAAAAATCTGTTTAAATGCACATAGTGGATTTTGGAGACGCAGCGACGATATAGGCGGGTCTAGGGCATCTCGTAACCGGAAATTTCGTCACCGTTATAGTTTGTCACCTATTTTTGTCATTAGTTTTTTGGTCATCAAACACATTTGTCATGTTTTTTGTCACTGAGAGTTTGTCACCGAAGATATGTCGTCATAATTATACATTATCTCATCATTTTGTACTGAGGAGATTTCGTCACCATAATAATAATAATAATAATAATAATAATAATAATAATAATAATAATAATTGAGGGGGTCAGAAGCAAAGGGATGTAAGTGCACTTCAGTTCATTTTGAGAAAATGTGGTTGAAAGTATTTAAGCTTTTATAAATTCCGTGAAATTTTTTATTTCAATTTTAATGTGTGATGTGGTTAAAAGATATATCCCTTTGCCACTAAAATTTTTCAAGATTTAGCTTACTCTGGATGCATTTAATTCACATTCTGAGAAATGTCACTTGTACCTCTTTGCTTCTGACCCCCTCAATTGTATGTCGTAAAATAGATGACGTAGCTTCCGCTGAAGTTCTAGCTTCAGCTTTCATTGTTTCTACACATTCCACAGCTCCAATTCTACCCCAATTTGCTGAGGGGTTGTAATGCTCTGTAGGTTCTTTTATAATGGTTTTCTTATCTGAGGAAATAGTCATAAGTGAATTACAAATGTCGTGCTGATCACATCTCCATACAATCCCTGTCTTTGTAACTTTGTGGTTTGTATACATATGTTCATTATAGATTAACTTATCTCTTGCTCTATTTCTTTTTAAGATTCGAAATAATTCTGCCATATCTTAACTTGAAGATTTTTAAACCATTGAATCCTATAGGCCTAACTTGAAGATTTCGAATCAGAAAAATCAATGTATCCTTGGAAACGAAATGATCAATATGAACACAATGAAGTAGAAGGTTTTATATTACGTATCACTTTATATAGGTATCTTCAAGGGAAGCGACACGAAGGGGGAAAAAATTGTGGTGACAAATAGTGATGAGCAAATTAAATTGGTGACAAAATATGGTGGTGACAAAAGTGAATCGTTGACAAAAGGTTGCAGTGGCAAAATGTAATATGTAACGAAATCACCGGGTGACGAAAAATCGGTGACGAAAATTCCGGATCCCAATATAGATCTTCTTCTATTCTTTTTATATGTTCTGTATAATACAAACGTATTTTCGAAATCGTTTAATTACTGCAATTTTTTTCAATGTTTTCAAGTCAGTCCTCATATCCATAAGCAATCGCAGCTGTGATTGCTTTCGGGCGATGTTGAAGGTCGCCTTGTCCTCTCTAGTTTACAGTTGAACAATCTCTTGTTGGTGCGCTCAGACACGGGCTGAGTTATGTCCGACTTCCTCAATTGCAAGGAGAACTGCTTTTGTCTCTCCTTCCATTATATTCAAAGTAAAAAGTCGTTATTCTGCAGACGCTGCGAGACTAGGTCGACCTTTCGGCTTCTGCACTGCATATAAACTTGGTAAATAGTTGTTTTTTCTTGGTTACTTCTGACGCTGCATACGGTAGGGAATAAAATATTTATATATAAGGACATTTTTTCGTATAGGGCAGTTTCTGTCGGATGCTTTTCCAATTCACTGCGAGCTAAAGCAAGGAGATGCACTATCACATTTTAACTTCTGTCCGGAATATTCCATTAGGAAAGTTCAGGATAACAGAGAGGGTTTGGAATTGAACGGGTTACATCAGCTTCTTGTCTATGAGGATGACGTGAATATTTTAGGAGAAAATCCACAAACGATTAGGGAAAACACGGGAATTTTACTTCAAGCAAGTAAAGAGATAAGTTTGGAAGTAAATCCCGAAAAGACTAAGTATATGATTATGTCTCGTGACCAGAACATAGTACGAAATGGAAATATAAAAATTGGAAATTTATCCTTTGAAGAGGTGGAAAAATTCCAATATCTTGGAGCACAGTAACAAATATAAATGACACTTGGGAGGAAATTAAACGCAGAATAAATATGGGAAATGCCTGTTATTATTAGGTTGAGAAGCTTTTGTCATCTAGGCTGCTCTTAAAAATCTGAAAGTTAGAATCTATGAAACAGTTATATTACCGGTTGTTCTGTATGGTTGTGAAACTAGGACTCTCACTTTGAGAGAGGAACAGAGATTAAGTGTGTTCAAGAATAAGGTTCCTAGGAAAATATTTTGGGCTAAGAGGGATGAAGTTACAGGAGAATGGTGGAAGATACACAATGCAGAACTGCACGCATTGTATTCTTCACCTGACATAATTAGGAACATTAAATCCAGACGTTTGAGATTGGCAGGGCATGTAGCACGTATGGGCGAATCCAGAAATGCGTATAGAGTGTTAGTTGGAAGGCCGGAGGGAAAAATACCTTTGGGGAGGCCGAGACGTAGGTGGGAGATAATATTAAAATGGATTTGAGGGAGGTGGGATATGATGATAGAGACTGGATTCATCTTGTTCAGGATAGGGACCGATGGCGGGCTTATGTGAGTGTGACAATGAACCTCCGGATTCCTTAAAAGCCATAAGTAAGTAAGGATATTTTATGTAGCATTGTTAGAGTTTTGTGACAGTTCTATATCTGGGATAGTTACGTAATTCTTTTCGTAGTAATAGATTTTCACTACTAAATTAGTCATGATAGACATGCACTTAGCAGACGATTTTATTGATCCACAATTTTATGGATGTACTAAGGAATGTTGTGTGTTTTTCTTTGACTTTCATGGATACTACTTCGATATAATGCCTCAGCTGCTACATGATCATGATCACAGTAATCATCATGAACATATGGGTGTCGTATAAGACTAATCATGTGCGTATTGAATGCATGAATTACGTGTGGAATGTCAGGAAAGCTCACACGCACTGAAGCCACTGGTATGAGCCTTTTGTGCTACCTACAAATTTCGACGTGGGCCGAGAAATTCTGCCTAGTCATCTATGAGGGAAAGGGTTATTTGCTTTAAACTTAAGGCATGGGTCTCACACCGTTATTTCCTTCACGAAGAACCTTATGGTAAGAATTTTATTGTCATTGGCCAGGTTCGAACCCTTGAGCCTCTGAACCAATGGTTACTGACAGACCACGAATTACCATCGAGGAAGACATTTTCATTATTGTTGTCACAAGTAACATCACAAGGATTAGGCCTATTCAGAGAGATGAGAATTTGCGCGATATTTGAATAAGACTATTTCACGAATATTAATAAATAATTAGTAAATCGAGGTAACATAATATTAATGTTATTAAATAAGATATGCTAACTTAATACATTTATTGGCCGGCATGGTCTTGGTCTTTTGCAATGTAAAATTAACGGATAAACATTTGACACTAGCTGTATAAATTATGATTAGTGAATCAGCGTAATTAAACAAAAGTTTTTGAGGTTATAATAATCTATGTTGAAGTAGGTACTTTCATTTAGTGAATTTATCGACAAAATGAGACTCTTGTGATATGTGAATAAGATCATTTTCGAATGTAAAAAGCTGAAAGTTAGAATTTATAAAACAGTTATATTAAACCTTCGGGTTCCTTAATAACCATAAGTAAGTAAGTAATGTAGATGCGATTTATTTCTTTGTTGAGAATTTATTTTTGTTGGTGTGAAGGTTCTGCTGAAGAAATTGCTGCAATATGCTTTATTATTTGAAAATTCAGCACTTCTTCCTATATTACATTGACTCCAAATTTTGTTGACTTCGTACTTGAGTTTTAGTGCATTCATCATCATCATCATCATCATCAGTGGGATGTTATTGTAGAGACTGGATTAATCTTGCTCAGTATAGAGACTGATGGCGGGCTTATGTGAGGGCAGCAATGAACCTCCGGGTTCCCTAAGATGCGATTTATTTCTTAGTTGATAATTTATTTTTGTTAGTGTGAAGGTTCTAATGAAGAAATTGCTGCAATATACTTGACTATTTGAAAATTCAGCACTTCTTCCTATATTACATTGACTCCAAATTTTCTTGACTTTGTACTTCAGTTTTTAGTGCATTCATCATGATCATCGTCAGTCCAGAAGTTCAGTCAGCCTCCTATCAAATGGCGTACCATGTCCCTCTCGAAGGTAAAAGACATTCGGAGCGTGGTACGATCACAACATCTCATCCTAATGCGGAGGTTATGGAAGGATGGAGCTTTCCATTCATTAATTCATTCCATTCTCCCCGAAGCGCCGTCATGGAATGTAAAGAAGGTATAAATAGCTTTGCTTTTATAGATGACGTACGCGTAACTCTGTCCACGAATTTTTACTATGACATACGAGAAGTAAATAAATCTAGTTACGGTGCTAAGATTGTTACGTCACTGACCTTTGTGATTGGACTAGGTTATAAATGGCTGTGTTTAAGCTACTGATCGTTGGTTCGTGACGACTCGAGTTCACGTGACGGGAGAGAAATCTTGTTGGCATAAGTAATGATTACATCTAATAACGCGTAGTCCATCACCTGTGTTTTACGCCCGCGTAATGACGGGTGGGTTTCCCGTTAGGGACTGCCTCGCCGCTACTTTCACTGCCACTGTCTGTCAGATGGGCATCTCGCAGGTCAGATCTCGTCTGTGGAAGAGAGAGTGACGTCGAGATTGATATCAGGACCCGAATGTCTGCTTTGTTGGCTTCCAGCGAATACTCGTTCAACTGGACCCGGTTACATAAGCTTGGATTCATCACCAACTGGATGCGAACTCTATTATTTTGTTTGACATTCGAGTTGTGTTCTCGAGGCTCTTTATGTCTGTACTCGCGTGTTGCTGTGGATGTCGTTATGCTTGATGTGAAACCGCAGAGTTGGGCACCTTAAGGCTCATTCACAATAAAAATTAAACATAGCGTAAGCGTTAACTTAAAAATGTAAACGTTACGGTAAAATCAAGAAGTCATACCATCTTTCATGATGGGAACATAAAACATAACCGCAAAGATACTTGGTAACCATGGAAACATAACAACGACGCCATTTTCTCATATTCTGTTGTATACTTAAGCGCTCCACGATTGTGTTCTGTTTGCAAATCACGTAAGCATAAGCATGAAAGTTTGGAGTTATTCTTCTTCTTCTTCTTCTTCTTCTTCTTCTTCTTCTTATTATTATTATTATTATTATTATTATTATTATGTTACGGTATATTTATTAATGGTATCCTTATAAAATCTTTAGACCACCTCTGTGGTGTAGGGGTCAGCATGCTGTTATCTTACTCAGATGGCCCGGGTGCGATTCCCGGTTGGGTTGAATTTCCTGGTTGAGATTTTTCAGGGTTTTCCCTCTACTTAAGGCAGCTGTCAGGAAATTCAGGACACAACATCCCTGAATATCACCGGTTTCATTCATCACCAAAATCATATTCATAACAAATCAGTAAACATGTACAGACGCCATCTAGTTGACAACAATAGAACCAGTCTCAACAATAATACACAGGCCTTTGGATTTCACCTAAAAGATTAATTCGCGATATGACCAGAGATGTTAAAGCGAGTATGAATAACAGTATGTGTGTGTGTGTGTGTGTGTGTGTGTGTGTATATATATATATATATATATATATATATATATCTTTGAAACGTAATTTTTTCACAGTCATCCACTTTTTAACAAACAAGTTAAATTTCATGTGTGTCGGCTTCATTTTCTTACAAGGTCGGTACTAGGCGATAGATCTCTCTAAAACATCGTTATAATTAATTCGAAGGTACCGCAACACCAATCACAGAAATTATATTGAAGGAGGGGTAGGAGGACTATGTCTTACGTCGATGTAGATTTTGTTACTCTGACAGTGAATAATTAGAGAAGGGAAAACAATTATCGATAAAAAAGTACTCAAATCTAAATATATGTCATTTTTCAAACTCAGCAACTCCCTCTTCCCGTTTACAATTTACATACACTCCTGTATAGGGCTATTTAAAAAAAATCCACAAAAAATTACAGAAATTAAGGAGTATGACTTCCTTTTACACAAAAACTTATAAATACTGCCAAAGAAATTATTTCTTAATACGGAAATAGACACCTTAAGCCAGGGCTGGGCACCAAGAGCGAATTCTACTCTCTCATGGGGAGCCATAAGACTTCTGTTCAACCCCTTTCTTCCCCGCCGAACACCGCGCAGCCTTGATTTCGTGACGGATGATTATTAAGCGTCCCCGTTTGGATTCGCTCCCGGTGCCCAGCCCTGTCTTAAGCGCAGTAATTGAAATGTCTAAGGGATATGATCTGGTAGATCTTGTGAAGTCCAAAACTGCACTAAAACTTTAGGTATAGCTTATCGTGTCTCAACCATTAGCCCAACGACATTTATACTGTAGCTTATATTTGTTTTTGTAGTACCATAAGGTGGCTTTTGTGTATTCTGCTTGCTTACGGTCATAAGATGTGAACTCAGAACGATAGTCACAGTGACTAGCTTTCAACCTGAGAGAAAATAAAAACAAGCGTCTCTATCCCCCGAGGCCCTGTGATTCAATATATTCATATGGCGGTCGAAACTATAGAGACCAGAAGACGACTCACAGCATCAGATAATGGACCTCTAGAAATTAATAGTCGATTTCTTCATCTTCCAAGGTCAGTGGAGGCCGAGACTTTCTACCTACTTACACGAGACATATGTCAAGAAGGATATTGCCCTACATCCTTGTTTGTTTTTATGATCTGTCGACCGCTATGGTTATTAAGGGTCAGTGAAAAGCGTTCCTTAAGAGGATATAATGGTAGTCGTGGTCAATTTTAGAATGAAATCGTGAAATTAATACGGGAATTGTGGAAAAAAAAAAGAAAAAGAGGATAAATCTCGGCCATGGTACTTGGGTCTTGACGTCATAATCTATACTAATAATAAATCTCTAGCCGAAATTTTTCTGGTAATTTTCGATTTTTCAAAAATAATTGGTCCTAACATATATAATTAACCACCCTGAAACCGAAAATCGCTTTTTTGAAATTTTTGTTTGTATGTCTCTCTGTATGTATGTTTGTTTGTTACCTTTTCACGCGATAATGGCTGAACGGATTTCGATGAAAATTGGAATATAAATTAAGTTCGTTGTAAGTTAGATTTTAGGCTACATGGCATTCGAAATACATTATTTAAAATGGGGCTTATAAGGGGGCCTGAATTAAATAAATCGAAATATCTCGCTTATTATTCATTTTTGTGAAAAATGTTACATAACAAAAGTTTCCTTAAAAATAATTTGCGATAAGTTTTATTCCTTGAAAAATTTTGATATGACTGATATTTAATGAGATAAACGAGTCTTAAAATTAAAATAACTGTCATCTAAGGCCGTATAATGAATTAAAAAACAAATGACTTCGTTTATAAGGGGCCTTGGACAGTAACAATCGAAAGCTATGAAAGATAGCCTACAGAGAATGTTTCTGTGTTTGTATGAAGTAATATCGGAAGCTAAATTAACCGATTTGTATAGTTTCTCTAGATGGACATAATGCTATAATGTTATTAAGTAACTTCTGATATAATATAATATAATTTAAGTTATTTGAAGGGTTCAGAACCATAGTGGGCCAAGCGCCATTTACTGAATACGTAGAAAACAACGGTTTAAATTAAGTTATTACCATAATTCAATGGAAAGCTATAACAAGTAAAATAAAATATACACATTTAATATAAATGATGTCAATCTTCATTAAACTATGGTTGCATGTAATAAAAATTAAGAAACATGTTAAAGGAATTGTCATTGCACCAAATGAGTGGTCTCTGGACCAAAATGATCGCATTTTAAATATTAAAATACAATTTAAATTAAGTAACATATTAAACGATTTATCCTTCTATCAAACACGAATGTTCCCTGGATCAAATGTCCTATTTTAATTATGTAATTACTTTATATTTATTTCTAACGGGTGCAGCGGAGCGCACGGGTACGGCTAGTTACTAAATAAAAGATCAATCACAGTTACATTATTATTATTATTATTATTATTATTTTTTTTTTTTTGTAAATTGTGTGATATATATGCACTCCGCATGCGCAGTGAAATGTGGCAAAGATAAATAAACTAATGCAAAACCATTAATATTTTCCTGAAATAGTGCACAAAAATACACGAAGTGCAGAGTTACGCAGAGGTATATGGATATGGACTCTCGATTTTCGTGAATTATTTTTTTTTTCGCGATTTTCTGCTCATTAAGTCAGAAAAAATTTAAAAAATCGTTAGAATTATGAAAGAGATTCGTTTTGTAGCAGAAGAAATCTCTTCCATACCTATAACAGTTATTTTAACTCTGTTAATTAAAAGAAAGTCGTGAAAAAAAAAATCATTCTCGAAAATCGGGTGTCCCTAGTTACGGACGATCATCTCTCCCTCCCTCTTGACTGCCTTGGTTCCTCCATACTTTCAGTAGAGATTTCAATAAGAAATTCAGTCCACCGCTGTGGAGTAAAGTTTAGTCTGCCTGATCATAAAACAAGCTGGCCTGGGTTCAAATCCTGGTTGGGCCAAGTTACCTGGTTGAGGTTTTTTTGGATTTTCCCTCAACCCATTAAGAGCAAATGTTGGGTAACTTTCGGCGCTGAATCCTGGACTCATTTCGCCGGCATTATCTTCTTCATATCATTCAGACGCTAGATAACCACATCAGTTGATAATGGGTCGTAAAATAACCCACTAAAATGTAAGGCATTCCTAAGGCATTCACTGTTATTATTTTTCTTATAAATTTCAGAAGCACTTCATGAACTTATATCGTCGATTTTTTCTTAAGCTTTGCTTTCCTCCAACATCAGACTGAACTAGAACTTAAAATTCAACTGAATTAAGTTAAGGTGTTCTAAGTTAAGTTTTCAGTTATGGTTTCCTAGAAAACTTAAAACTGAACTGAACTGTAAAATCCATATTTGCGCTGATGGCTGAACAGTGGTTGACAAGGATTCATGAAAGTGAAGAAATTTAGCTAGAATTGGATAGTTTGCTTTTTTTTTGTTTTCCCCGTATTAACAGATAATACAGATCATTAACATGAAATTGTGGTTCGGAGAGAGCTTATGTAGTTATTGTTGTTTTACATTATTACACAAGTGCGATAGGGTTTGTTTAGTGTTATGGCAGTAACATTATACGTAAAAAGATAACAAGCAATAATAAAAATACTCTTCACTGATGGGATTATCTTGGCTTTAATCAGTAGACCTACAGTTACTAGCCATTCTGTTGCTTTACCGTATTGCACTTGTTAAAAAAATTAACTCTTTCTGTCAAACAGAATTATTAAAATTAAGTTAATCTTATTTATCTAATTCTTATCTATCTTTTAAGGTTTTAATTCTTAAGAAAGTTTTATTTTTATATTAAGTGTTAAAGTGAACATTAAAGATTTAAAAAAATATATATAGGATATTCTTTGTCTTGAACATTATATAAAAAATCGTTTTGGCGAACAAAATCGATTATTCTTTCTTCATCATTAATGAAAATTTTTGTTTTCCACTTATATTGTTGAAAAAAAAATACAAAATTTCTATAAAAACTAATATGGAGACCTATAATAACCTTACTACAGACACAACGAAAAAAAAAAAAAAAAAAAAAAAAACGAATACCGTCGTAAATTTTCTCGCCTAGAATTCTGATGGAAAATTTGAAGTTTAGTGACAAACTGAAAAGTATAGATTCAGGTGTCAGTTACGTTCAGATTCCCTTAGTTCAATTAAGCTCTAGTCTAGAGGAAAGCACTCTCATAGAAAGTAATGGGCTCGTTCTTGGTCACGTGACTCTCAATCTAAAAATGTTCAGTTCAGGTTTAAGTTCAGTTAAGTTCTACATTGAGTTTGGAGGTAAGCGATTGAAGCGTGATGCATAAACGCTGTAACACTCGAATCAAATGTATACCATTCTTTACGGATGTGTTGCAGTCGTAATTATGGGTGTGGGTGATGGCCATTATTTACAACAGAGAGTATTCACGTCTCTATGTGTGTGTGTGTGTGTGTGTTGGCACCACGTGGCGACCCTGACCCTTACTGGTTCCAGACAAGCGTCTACCTGGGTCTTCCCTTACTGTCAGCAAGGCGGGGACCTGAAATGTCAGTTCAACCCTTGTTGAATGCGTTGTCTCTTGCTAAATTAATGCTTTATTTTCTCAGGTACTATCCCTTGTAAAAAAGTGTCGTGCAGGTACATAAACAACTCACCGATGTTGTAGGTTAGTGGATGATTGTTTTCTGAACACGTGCATCCTTTCCATAAAGGGAAGAAAGAAGACTGCATTTGTTGTTGCACTCTCACTAATGTAGGCTACGCTGTTTAATTCAAAAAGCGTTGTCTCTCGTCGCGTCCTATTTAAATCTGACGTTTGAACAGCTGTTTGCATTTTTGAAATGGAGAGATGAAGTATCTATCCGTACCTGTCAATCTACGGGTTTCCATTTCTGTTCACTTAAAGAAACTGCGACATGAATTTAATATAGGTGTCACGAGAGTTCGAAACAGAGACCATCTGTTTCTGAACATACATATACGTACATATATTATACAGGGACATCATTTTATTTTTACTAACATTTCTAATATTAACCTGGCTATACATTTGGATTAACGGTTGAGAACCGGAAACACCGTTTGCTACCCTTGGAGTTCGATGGTACTGGCGTAAAATACAAACAAATCACTTTACTAGGTATAGGAGAGAAGAAAAGTAGTTCATCCATTTACATAAACTGGGAAATATCGCGATTTTGAGTTTGATAATTTTCATTAGGTTTTTGTTTAATCAAAATACAGTACAGTATTAACAATAAATGTTTTTACTCACGAACTGAGCTATCCATTCGGATATATTCATTATGCAGTGCAGTGTAAATGATATGTTGTTATTGAAGTGTTGTATCAGTGAAGAATTATGTTGTGTCAGTGAAGTGTGTTGTATCAGTGAAGAAGTATGTCGTGTCAGTGAAGTGTGCTGTGTAAGTGAAACGTGTTCCTGTCAGTGAAGCTTTATAGGTTATAGTGGCAGTGCAAAGTATTTGAACAGTGAAATGTTTTTGAAGTGTCAGTGAAATCAGGATAGAATCAGTGAAATGTGTCGTAGTTCCAGTGCAGTGAGTGAGTTGACAGCGAAATGAGTGTAATGTTGAAAGGTACTTGTGCAGATATGAACATATACTCGTGGGTTTTAGTTCGATCTTAGTTTTAAGATACAAATTAGAATATTTCAAATGTTATTTTAAGTGATCGTTTCATTTAATTTAGTATATTCCCTGTTGTTGTTGTTATTATTATTATTATTATTATTATTATTATTATTATTATTAATTATTAGTATTATCATTAATTGTATTTTTAATTAATAAGTTTATTATTGTAATTATTGAGTGTAATTAGTTACCACTGCCACCGGGTATATACCCATTGCAGTGTGAATAAATACATACATATTGTACTGTTACAGCACATTAGCGTACTGGTACAATATAGAGAATGAAGTTAAATTGAAAAATAATCATAATATGAATATTTTAACACAATTTAAAAAATGGTGACCGTTCATTTCGATATAGACTTCAATTCTTTTTTGCATATTATCGCACTATAGACTATTGTTCCTAATTCCTTCGTACTAGTAATGTTGAAATAATTCTGTACCTACTCTATAAAAGAGTACCTTGCGTACTGTAAATTCAGTCTGCACTTCTGCCCGATCCGAAAAGATAAAATTACTCAGACATGCTATCTACTGTCCGTCCAAGTGGTTTTGTAGCAAGGTCGTAGAAAAGAGGGAAATCACGTGACAATTAATTAATTAACAAGGCCCTTTTATTTAAGTTATTTGAAACAGTTGTATAATATTACGTAGACGTCCAATTCTTAACAGAAATTAATGTTTTCAAAAAAGAGCTAAGACAGCCCAGCGACTGGCCTTTACAGAGGGGCGAGCAGAAGCGGGTGGGTGAAACCGGGATGCGACGTAGGCAAACCGACGACAATACCTGTGCGAAAATATGATTCAATATTGAAAGCTCTTTCGTAACTGGAACACGCGAACATATTTCTGGAACGTACTATATTCAATAACTCAGTATTTTTTACTATGACCGTAAGGCGACTATGACTGCATACGTAACCTTGGTTCTGTGTGGAGGTCGGTTGGAAGTTTGCTAGTAGAGGGGGTGGGAGTGAAGTACATTAAAAAACTCAGGTACAATAAAAATTGAAGTAAAAATAAAATGATGTCCCTGTATTACACGTTGACAAGTAGTCGTATGAGAATCATAGTGGTTTTCATTTTCAAACATTAACATCTGTAGACCCTACATCCACAATTTTGCACAAACGCCTTCATTGTTAGGTTATACATGTTGGCTGTTAATCGAAATTTACACTCTGATTAGAACCAGAATTTAATGTTATATGAAAGCGGAAAATAGGTACACAAAATTGCCAAACTATCTCATCATCTTCCTAACAGGTGATAGTCCTAGAATTACTGTTCCGGTCTACAAAAGTTTCCCGCCATCTCTTCACAGGGCGACCCAGTGATCTTTTCGCTGTTGATCTGTAATTCAAGATCGCTCGAGGAATCCTTGAAGTGAAGTCAGTTGTCTTGATGTTGATGAATATACTGAAGTACAGGTTCCATTCCCAATTCTTGTAGGATTTTCTTCATTTATTTTATGATCCCATTTAGTGTATACTGCTGTTCGGCGCATAAACGTCATTTCACTGGCAGTAATTCTATTTTTCGTAAGGTCCAAGCTTCGCTGCCGTAACAAAGGACAGGTCTTGCTAAGCTCTTATACAGACGAGTGCGGTTATGTTTCTGAACTAAAGAAGGTTTCATTGTACTGTTGATAATTCCTGCAGATTTATTGAATTTAAAATTTTTTTGTGAGATATCTAGATGAGGTAGAAAGTAAAGCTTGAAACCAAAATAATTTAATTCATTAACCCTTTCTAATATGTTACCATTTGTACAAATTTAGCTTCGTACAGGTTCTTTGCCGCAGAATGCCATTGTTTCTGTTTTCTTTTTCCGCGGATATTTATTTTTTATTTTTTATTTTATTGGGTTATTTTACGACGCTGTGTCAACATCTAGTTATTTAGCGTCTGAATGAAATTAATGTGATAATGCCGGCGAAATGAGTCCGGGGTCCAGCACCGAAAGTTACCCAGCATTTGCTCGTATTGGGTTGAGGGAAAACCCCGGAAAAACCTTAACCAGGTAACTTGCCCCGGTCGGGATTCGAACCCAGGCTACCTGGCTTCGCGGCCAGACGCGGTGACCGTTACTCCACAGGTGTGGACTCCGCAGATATTTCCATGCGATATTCATCAGGTATTAATTTTAAACTATAGATGGATCGCTGTAAATCATCTTTTGAAGTGGCTAACAAAATCAAATCATCTGCAAAAGTCAGTACGTCCGGATACAAATTTCGATTTATAGTTATATGACCATGTCTTGAGTTCCTAAATTCCCGTACAATTGCGTTCATATAAACATTGAATTGGCCTAAGAGGGGTGAGAGAGGACATCCTTGTTTGACACCGGTAAAAATTTCCAACCAATCAGACATTTTCTTATCAATTTTGACAGAAATGAAAGTTTCTTTCTATAGGTTAAAAAAATTTTCAGTTATTAGTTGTGGAATATTATCACCAAGCTGCGGATTTTTAGGCACTAAAATAGTTGAAATAGGCAGGGAAAATAGGCATGCAGAATTCTAAAATAGGCCTTTAAAAAGGCACTAACAATTTCTAATTCTTAATTGTTAACATGACCATAACGTAGCATTATACACTAGTTTCTATAGTAATGCCATTATGGCGGTGAATAACTAAATATTCGTCCAAATGTTGTAATGAGAACTGATGTCTATTGTCTGTAAGAATGTTCTTAAATTGGGAGAAACTCCCTTCCACTTCACATGAAGTGATGGGGTAATACTTCAGGGATCCAGTCTCAGCTGGGGACCAAATCAGTGGGAACGCAGTAATGTCAATGTATTTTCCAATCAGTGCTTCTGATGACTTTTGCTTTGGCATATCTCCGCGGTATACTTTCCGTATTACAGCAGAAAACTCAACTCCATACTCAATTCACAAACTCACAAAACGGATACACAGTTTAAAACAACTACCCTAGTCAACTGCCACAATGATTCATGCGGCTTTAGAAATACATTTTTTTTCTTATTGGTTGATGTTAAATTATTCGATTTCTCCGCGCTCTGGGGGCAATAAAACGTAACACACACAATTATCGATAGTTCTATATCACTTCCCTCTGCTGGATAAAACAGAAACATGTTACAGATTAATAAAATATCAATAGAATGGTCAGTAAATTCAAGTATAATATATAATACGAATATTTAGGCAACTTTTAGGCATTTATAAGCGCATAGGCATTTACTAGTGAAGTAGGCAATTATAGGCACTATAGAATTCGCATATAATGCAATGTCTTAAAATGGATATGTAACCTAAAATCTTCCGCCTTCAGGTTAAGGATTAAAATAGGCATAAATCTGCAGCTTAATTATCACATACTAGTATTTCTATAAGTTTGTTCCGGTTTACATGATCAAAAACTTTCAAAATACGTAACTTAAAATTCAAAGCTTTGGATTTATTTTACACTGATTCTGAAGTAATAAAAACTAGATGTATGTCTGCATTATGACCGGAATTACGTAAATAGTGTGTATATTTGAGGTATTTATAGGAGGTAACGGGACTTTGTGCCCATCCTGTACAATAAATTGTATAGTCTTCGGTAGAAAATATGGTAAATTTCGTCAGAAGAAAGAAATTTGCGATGACGGAGGTTTTAGACTACAAGACTTAGTTCACATTTCACACTCATTTGAATCTCATCTTATACTGTACCTCTTGTACAATTAGAAAATGATGCACGTTGCATCTTGCCGCAAGGTGTGAAAACAAAAAAACCATCTTCCGTATTCGGAGACATGACAAGGAAATAAATGATGTCTGACGAAGCACACGCTTCTCAGGAATCTGCAATTGGAAGAAAATCAGGACATATTGCCTGGCGGGTGACATGAATATTTGAGAGGAAAGTGGATACGTTGTGTTTTGTTGACATCTTGAGTGTTGGTCGTGGAGATAGGGGCGTGCTTTGCTTAGAACTTCCATGCAAATTGACCCCATTCTTCATTCTCTCAGCGTACCCCTTCTTCCCACTCCATACTTCAGCTCTATAAGTGGATCATCTTCTAGCGGCATGCCACTTCTTTTGTATGCAGTACGAAGAAAGGGAATGTTCAGCTTCGGTCTATTGTTCAAGTGTGTCATTAACGACATTAATATTGCCTTGTTTTTCTGTAGATTTTTTCTGCCTGAGATTTATTTAAACATCCTCCTCTGTGGCTCTGGGGATAGTGTTTCAGGTTACAGATCCCATGGACCGAGTTCGATGGATGTGTATTCCTGGTCTTGGGTTTTTTTTTTCCGGGTTGTCTTTAGAGGTTAGCTTGAGTAATGTTGTTCGTCTGTCCAGAGAGTCTGACAACTTCTTGGTTCATAATAATCACAAAAACTAGAAACAGATTATTATTATTATTATTATTATTATTATTATTATTATTATTATTATTATTTTAGTGAGATCGAAACTCGAATATGCATGTGTAGTTTGGAACTGTATTACCAGTTCTGATTCGGCAAAACTTGAAAATATTCTAAGGAAATTTATTTCATTATGTTCGTACAGATTCCTGCCTATAACTATGATAAAAAATGCGAGCACTTTAAATGTCTAAGCCTGTATACCAAACGTCGTGATCTCGATTACTTATTCTTATGTAAGGTTCTTAAAGGTGACATTAATTGCCAATCTTTCTTAAACAATGTCAGCTTTCGTATTCCTATGACGGACATGAGACATCACAAACTCTTCTATATTAGAAATTCTAAATCTTCCTCGCCGGTCTCCAGATGTATTAAACGTGCTAACTTACATGTAGGCGATTTCGATCCATTCAATGTATAGAAATATTAGAATATGGCAATGTCTTTGCTAGTATTATTTGCATAATCCTTATACACAAATTGGTAGTAAGAATCAACTCCTTTCCCTAATATTTTATAGTATTAATTCTTGTAAATTAATTATTGTAATATATGTTCTTTATTTTGTTGTTAACTCAAGTATTTAATTTGTACCATACTTGTTCATTTTAATGTATTAATTGTATCACTGTGCTGGACTTTTATTGGCCAATAGCTGTTATCCAGCACATAAATACCAATAAATAAATAAATAATAATAATTATTATTATTATTGTTATTATTATTATTATTATTATTATTATTATTATTATTATTATTATAACAAAGTGGAAAATACTAACTGTAGTAACTTTTGAGCAATTTCACTTTTGTTGACGTCGTACAAAATTTTGTCCAATATTCTTCTGAGAAGATCAACTCCTTATGTAGATGAAATTATTGGGAACTATCAGTGCAGTTTTAGGCATAATATATCGACTATTGATAAGATTTTTTTGTATTCGACAGATATTGAAGAAAAAATTGGAGTATAAGGACACAGTACAGAAGTTATTCATAGATTTCAAAAAGGCATATGACTCGGTTAAGAGAGATGTTTCATATAATATTCTTATTGAATTTGGTATTCCCAAGGAACTAGTTCGATTAATTGAAATGTGTCTCAGTGAAACGTCCTTATAGGCCAGTTTCTATCTGATGCTTTTCCAATTCACTGCTGGTTAAAGCATGGAGATGCACTATCACCTTTACTTTTAACTTTGTTCTAGAATATGCCATTAGGAAAGTCAGAATAATAGACAGGGTTTGGAATTCAACGGGTTACATCAGCTGCTTGTCTATGCGGGTGACGTGAATATGTTAGGAGAAAATCGAGAAACTATTAGGGAAAACACGGGAATTTTACTTGAAGCAAGTAAAGCGATAGATTTGGAAATAAATCCCGAAAAGACAAAGTGTATGATTATGTCTCGTGACTAGAATATTGTACGAAATGGAAACATAACAATTGAAGATTTATCTTTCGAAGAGGTGGAAAAGTTCAAATATCTTGGAGCAACAGTAACAAATTTATTAAATGACACTCGGGAGGAAATTAAACGCAGAATAAATATGGGAAATGCCTGTTATTATTTGGTTGAGAAGCTTTTATCATCTAGTCTGCTGTCAAAAAATCTGAAAGTTAGAATTTATAAAGTAATTATATTACCGGTTGTTCTGTATGGTTGTGAAACTTGGACTCTCACTTTGAGAGAGGAACATAGGTTAAGGGTGTTTGAGAATAAGGTGCTTGGGAAAATATTTTGCGCTAAGAGGGATGAAGTTACAGGAAAATGGAGAAAGTTACACAACGCAGAACTGCACAAATTGTTTTCTTCACCTGACATAATTAGGAATATTAAATCCAGACGTTTGAGATGGGCAGGACATGTAGCACGTATGAGCGAATCCAGAAATGCATATAGAGTGTTAGTTGGGAGGCCGGAGGGAAAAAGACCTTTGGGAAGGCCGAGACGTAGGTGGGAGGATAATATTAAAATGCATTTGAGAGAGGTGGGATTTGATGATAGAGACTAGATTAATCTTGCACAGGATAGGGACCGATGACGGGCTTATGTGAGGACTGCAATGAACCTCCGGGTTCCTTAAAAGCCATATTTACCATGTAAGTAAGTAAGTTATTTATATTCACTGTGCATTTTTATACCCTGCAGGTTGAGTGGAAGAGAAGGCCTTATGATTTTAACTCTGCTAGTGAAAATAAATGAATTAAATAGATAAATAATTTAAATTGTAGGAAACATCGTTGTAGTATCAGTCTTTATCACTGTAATGCATTGTAGACGGTTTATGATGTCTAGTTTTGAATCATGACTAGAATGTCAACTTCAGCACAAACAAGATGCTGTGGCACGCGTCAAATATAACGTCACGTCAATAAAGTTTATGGGCTATACTACACGAACGTTAAAAACGTTGCGTTGACAACGTTCTTTCATAGGAACTTCGTTTTTGGTAATATGATCGCTTGTATAATTGCATGACTATACTACACAAGCGTTAAAAATGCTGCGTTTGGTTGCGTTGCTTTGACGTTGAGAAGTTTCAACGCAGAGGTCTGCGTTGGCAACGCCATCTTTTGCAAACGTATTCATACTACATGTGCGTCACCAACGCAACGTCAACAACAGACTGGATATTGTGAAGCAGAATGCAGTTTTTACTACATACTTTTGGTGAGAATGAAACCATTTCGAATATACCTCCATCTAAATAAGAAAACATACCGGATGGTATTATTTCTCAGGCTACTTCGGGTAATGTAAACGATACCCAAACAAAATCGGGACCATCTCTTCGCTCGACAGGGACAGGAAGAAAAGAAAAATCTGAAAATATTCTAGTAACTGCAAGAAGGGATATTACAAATATATTATCAGAGAGCGTGACCATACAAAGACAAGACAGAGAGAATGACAAGGATGGAAACCAAGCTTTCCTATTATCATTTGTCAAAATCATGGACAATTTACCTCCAGAGCTTGCAATTGAAGCCCGTTTCAAAGTTTCTGAAGTGTTCAGAAACCTGCTTGTCGAGCAACGGGCAACATCAAGAATGTCCCAATTGTCAGATATGTCGCCGATGAGTGTTATTGCCGATGGTTCAAATGATTCTGAATTCATTGTTAATTTCTGTCAGTACTGATTTCTGCAGCTTGCAATGTTCTTAATTTTCAACATATTATGCATAAAATAAAAATATAATCATTTTCTGCAGCTTGTAATGTTCTTAATTTTCAACATATTATGCATAAAATAAAAATATAATCTTTTCTGCAGCTTGTAATGATCTTAATTTTCAACATATTATGCATAAAATAAAAATATAATCATTACAAATTAAGGCAAATTTTATTGCTTACCTTAATGTTACAAGCAGCTTTTCGACAGGATGAATTGATTTCCTCATTACAGTATCAGTTTTCCTAATTTTATGAGAAATTAAATTCAAAAGATCATCAAAACTTTTTATTGACATTCTGCAATAGAGAAAAAACTTGTCGGGATACTGTCGGTGATTTTCAAATGCAGTACAGTATAAAACTTTCCTGTCGAAAGTCTCTTAATGTCTGCGGTTTCTCCTTTTCCTCTTTTTTTTAGAGACAGACTTACAAATTGAACTCATAGCAGAGCTAGATATGCAACTTGTATAACATCCATTGCAGTTCTGAAACCAAACACAGCGTCCCTAACGCAACGTGTAGTTTACACATTTTTCACACGTTACCAACGCCTGTCAACGCAACATTTTTAACGTTCGTGTAGTATAGCTCTATGAACAGCTAACCTTATCTCTATACGTTCTGGGACAAAATACAGTCCCTTCTCATTACTGTCGAGCAGGGCAAAACATATGGAAACGTATTCTATCTTTGAAAGATTAATTGCATTGCTGTAGGTTAAATCGGAACTTGCATATCAAACTAATTATAAAGCTGTTGTTATATGTAATTAACGAGGCGGGTAGGTGGAAATTAAAGGGAAATCCCACAGGTTTATGTGTTGAAATCCCAAGAGAGAAAAGCCTGTCCTTGACGTTAATCATTATATTCTGTTCTTGCTCATTCTAGTAATTAACTTTTACGACTATTTTATTTCATGTTTATACAGTCTGGCAAAGGTACGAATGTTAGGATTCAGAGTTAAATTAAGGCGGTGAAAGTGTATAAAATTCCTTTTTGAAATGCGTGTAGATGTCCTTGCAATTATTTTGTGGTTAAAAAAAAAAAAAAAAAAAAAAAAAAAACTTGTGTCACTTATTTCGCTAATCGCATTTTTTTGTTTATTGACGCTATTAAACAGTCTTAATTGGGCATATGCATTTCGTCGAAGACATCAGTAAAATTACATGTAAAGTGTACATCCACTAATATAATGTACAGTTGTCGGGTGAATTTTTTTGAATTTCAAATTATTTTGACACAAATTCCATTCTACTGATTATGAGATCTCCCAGGTTACTATTGTTCTTAATACTTGTGTATCATTTAATTGCTATGTTTGCTTTCACCACAGAATGCCATTGCCCTTTTACTGGAAGTGGATGTCTTCGTTCCAACTCATTTATTTATTTATTTGTTTATTTACTTATTTATTTATTCATTTATGTATTAATTCAATCATTTGTTTTTTATTTATGCATTTATTAATTATTGATTCATTTTATTGATTTATTCATGTGTTATTTATATATTCATTTATTCATATATTATTGATTTATTCATTTATTATATATTTATCCATTTACTTCTTTATTCGCTTATTTATTTAATCACTCATTTATTTCTTTATTCGCTTATTTATTTATTTATTTATTTATTTATTTATCTATCTATCTCATTCAGTTCACATTTGAAGGGTCCAGGAAAAAAACCAGGTAAGGTACGTCCATAATAATAATAATAATAATAATAATAAAGGTAAAAGGTAAAAGGTAAAGGTATCCCCGTAACATGCCATGAAGGCACTTGGGGGGGCATGGAGGTAGAGCTCCATGCTTTCCATGACCTCGGCACTAGAATGAGGTGGTGTGGTCGGCACCACGCTCTGACTGCCTTTTACCCCCGGGAAAGACCCGGTACTCAATTTTATAGGAGGCTGAGTGAACCTCGGGGCCGTTCTGAAAGTTTGGCAACGAGAAAAAATCCTGTCACCACCTGGGATCGAACCCTGGACCTTCCAGTCCGTAGCCAGCTGCTCTACCAACTGTGCTACCCGGCCACCCAATAATAATAATAATAATAATAATAATAATAATAAGTATTCATGATAGTCCAGAATATTTTCCGTCTTGTGAGTCCAACTTCGAGAATTATATTTTTTAAGGAATTACTCTCCTCAATAATAATAATAATAATAATAATAATAATAATAATAATACTTACTTACACGGTCAGAGCGTGGTGCCGACCACACCACCTCATTCTAGTGCCGAGGTCATGGAAAGCATGGGGCTCTACCTCCATGCCCCCCAAGTGCCTTCATGGCACGTTACGGGGATACCTTTACTTTACTTTTACTTTTACATTTACTTACTTACTTACTTACTGGCTTTTAAGGAACCCGCAGGTTCATTGCCGCCCTCACATAAGCCCGCTATTGGTCCCTATCCTGAGCAAAATAAATCCATTCTCTATCATCATATCCCACCTCCCTCAAATCCATTTTAATATTATCTTCCCATCTACATCTCGGCCTCCCTAAAGGTTTTTTTCCCTCCGGCCTCCCAACTAACACTCTGTATGCAATAATAATAATAATAATAATAATAATAATAATAATAATAATAATAATAATAAAGAAAGGCTCACGCGATTGAGTATTGAGTTCCCTCCAGTAGTATAATATCAACGTGAAGTTTGTCCTTGTACTTTATTGATTAAATTTGCTCTCTTTAAATTGAACTGTTAGTTTTATTGCATAGGACTAATGTAAGTCTACGTAAAGTTACTTCTGGGTAGACTATTCTTTTATTCATGAACGATATGTAATCTTTATGTCGCACTTCCTGAAGATCTGGCTAACGGTACCTTCCAGCAGATGTTGTTCCTGGCACGTGATGTGTTCCAGTGTCAGGCGGCACACACAGGTGCGTGCAGTGCGATTCGCACTCGGTGACCGGAAGGGACCGTGGCGTTGTCCTACCGGATTCGATCAGTTCCCTGCAGGTGATAATTGTTCGTTAGCAGGCCTCTGCCTGGTTTGAATCCTGCCAGATCGCAGTGCTCTCGATAATTTAATTGTTTTCTAGATGATTAATTGTCGCATTAGGGGGTAAGCACGCGCTGGATTGAGTCATGAGTCACATCAAAATTAAATTAAGATCTTGTGTTCGTAGTTGTCTGTAGCCTTGACCAGTGTTACCACCTTTTGCAATGATAATTCTCACAAAGGAATCTAAATTTTCCCATTTTTTCCAAAGAAGAAATATTAAATTCCCTCATTTTCCTCCACATCATAACTCATTATTTCATTTTCATAATATACAAGCACTCACATTTTCACCCTCTCATTTAACAGAACCGTCAACCTGTAAGTTCAAGTAAGAGGAAAAAAGGTACCGCTAAAAATAATAATAATAATAATAATAATAATAATAATAATAATAATAATAGACTAATAATAATTTTTAACACAAAAGATACAATAATTGTACGCTTCAATAATTCTCATGTAACATTGTGATCAATATTACCAGTGGCGTACTCAAGGGAGGGTTACCGGGTTTGAACCCCAGCCTTGAATTAAAAAAAAAATACGTATTTAGATTTGAGTATTTTATTATCAATAATCGTTTTCCTTCTCTAATTTTTCACTGTCAGAGTAACAAAATCTACATCGACATAAGGTATAGTTCTCCATCTCTTTCAGTATAAACCCTGTTCTTGGTGCTGTGGCACGTTCGAATTATAAAAATGCTATCTTTATTATAGAGAGAACTACCGTCTAGTACCGACCTTGTAATAAAATGAAGCCGACACAATATGAAATTTAACCTATTGTTTGTTAAGAGTTGGATGGCTCTGAAAAAATTACGTTTCAAAGATTTCGTATTGATATTCCTGAATGTTCTGTTAGAACATAGTATAATATCAATAAATATACCGTAAAATGATACTACTACTACTACTACTACTGCTAATAATAATAATAATAATAATAATAATAATAATAATAATAATAATAATAATTCACAAAATATATAAAATACCTATAATGTGAATTGTAAACAATTTTAAAAATTCTGCGTACGCCACTGAATATTACAGTACTTAGATATTTTAATTTAAAGCAAAGTTTAAGTTTTGTCAGTTTCGGTTAACAGTTTTCTAACTCTACCGAACTTCAAATAAAAAATAAAGTAACATTTAATCTACCTTGAAAAATAATAAAAAGGAAAATATTTTTATATATACAAACAGGTATACAATGTATAAACATTTTCTTGCGTCCGAAGCTATGTCACCTTTATTTTCCTTCTCCACTCCCCTCTGTCTTCCCACTTTCCTTCTTTTAGTCCATTTTCTCTCATTGATCTCCTAACATCTTCTATCCATGTGGTTTTCGGCCGAGCTTTTTTCCTTCTTCCAGGGGAATCCAGAAAAATATTCTTAATCTACCAAAACCACAATAGAATATACGTAATTACTAATATGATAACAAATAAAAATAAATTAATCTGTCGTATACTGCAACAGTCCTGTCTGGGAAGGAAACTTTTTTTTGTTCCTTATTCAAATTTATTCCCAATACTTTTCGATTGCTGGTAAAATTCATGTTCTGGGAATAATAAGTTAATTAAGTAGTATAATATCGCTGCAATCGAAAAGTATTGGGAATAAATTTGAATAAGGAACAAAAAAAAGTTTCCTTCTCAGGCAGGATTCGAACCACGAAAGTCTTGGTTACCAGTCTATCGTGCTTTGAGTGAACAAGGCTCTGAAATCACCTACAAGGGTCGGTTTGGTTTCTCTTTGTCACTACTGTACACAGTTATTTTGTCCACAACTTAAATACAGGCTATACAGTAAATAAACATGATAAACGTATTTGTTATTTCCAATGGCTACATATTTTCTACTTTTAATTCTATTAAATTAAATTTAAAAATTTTCCATTTGTTTGTATTTTCTCCCATATTTCCATTTTCCAAATTTCTTTCAAAAATTCCCCGCAAGACGGAAAAATTCCCATGGGTTGGCAACACTGGCCTCGACGTTGAATATCTTTGTTATTGATAAGGTCTAGTAAAGTAACAACCATGACATCAGTCAATGCGGAAACGAAGTATCGACTTTGTACATTTCTGTAACAGCCTGGATAGAATGCTGTTTTCCAGATCCCAGCGGGGAGTTGTATTCTCACTGCCCCTCCACATGCAATGACTCACATCTCGATGGACCATTTACCATTGTCCCTCAGTTCCGTTGAATTAAAATGAGGAATCAAAGTCGCCTTGTTATGGATACTGTGTGGCGTAGAGATGCCCCCCCAGATAACGTGAGGCAACACCTGAGATCCACTTTAATGAACCGCATTTGTAATTCATTGTAACCTCCACGCAGCTAAGGGTCGAAATCCTAATTACTGTGGCACTGCATGTTGTCTGGCCATCAAAACAGGAACTCTGAAATCTAATACCGCAGGAAGATACAATCTACATGTCCATCAAGTGAAGAGAGATCCTCTATTTGGAAACAGATGCGTTTTGGATAATGAACAATGGAATCTCCTACGTGATCTCTGTTTAATATAAATCCTTTATTATAGAAACGGATAAAAAATATCAGGGGAGAAACTTTTACCTTATCCATTACTCCAGGAAGATATACAGGGACGTCATTTTATTTTTACTTCAATTTTTATTGCACCTGAGTTTTTGAATGTACTTCACTCCCACCCCTTCTACTAGTAAACTTCCAACCGTTCACGACACAGAGCCGAGAGCGAATAAGCAGTACTGAGTTAGTGAGTATAGTACGTTCCAGAAATATGTTCGCGTTTTCCAGTGACGAAAGAGCTTTCAATATTGAATCATATTTTCGTACAGGTACTGTCGTCTGTTTGCCTACGTCGCATCCCGGTTTCCTCCATCTGCTTCTGTTCGCCCCTCTGTAAGTCTAGTAGTTGGACTATCTTAGCTCTTTTTTGAAAACATTAATTTCTGTTAGGAATTGGACGTCTACGTAATATTATACAAGTATTTAAAATAACTTAAATAAAAGAGCCTCGTTAAGTAATTAACTGTCACGTGGTTCCCCCCCCCCTTTCTACGACCCTGCGACAAAACCACTTGAACGGACAGTAGACAGCATTTCTAGTAATTTTATCTTTTCGGATAAGTGAAGATTGAATTTACAGTACGTAAGGTATTCTTTTATAGAGTAGGTACAGAATTATATCAACATGAGTTACTCGTACGAAGGACGAAATTGGTAATTGGAATTAGGTACAATAGTCTATAGTGCGATAATATGCACAAAAGAAAAGAAGCCTGTATCGAAATTAACGGCCACCATTTTCAAAAATATGTTTAAACATTCATATTATGATTATTTTTCAATTTAACTTCATTCTCTATATTGTACGCTAATGTGTTGTACAGTATAATATACACTGCATAATTAATACGTCCGAATGGATAGCTCAATTCGTGTGTAAAAAGACTAAATGTTAATACAGTACTGTATTTTGATTAAACAAAAACCTAATGAAAATTATCAAACTCAAAATTGCGATATTTCCTAGTTTACATAAATGGATGAACTACTTTTCTTCCCTCCTATACCTAGTAAAGTGATTTGTATTTTACGCCAGTATTATCGAACTCCAGTCGTGGAAGGGATAGCAAACGGTGTTTCCTGTTTCAATCGTTAATAGAAAGGTATAGCCAGGTTAATATTAAAAATATTAGTAAAAATAAAATGATGTTCCTGTATAACATATCCTACATGGTATTGGCGGCCTGGATGGCGCATTCGGTAGAGTGCTGGCATTCTGTGCCCGAAATTGCGGGTTCAACCCCCTCCCAGCTCGATGGCATTTAAGTGTGCGTAATTGCGACAAGCTCATATAAAATACCTTACTATAATAATACCGGACAGCTGTATAGCCTACTAGCAGCATTGACGTGAGTGCGAAATGTAGCGGACCTGACATCTAGCGGAGCGGCGTGAAATTACGTCCACAAATACAAATATGAACATAGCGGGATTCGGACAATTGTTTAACACGTGAGGTACTAATGTGGGATAATATATGAGACACTTAAGAAATGTTGAATAGTATTTAATGTAAAATTATTATCTTATATCAAAGCTGCATATTATGAGAAATATTACTTTCCGTAATTAATTGTTACATAATTTTTCTTTGGTTTAGTGAGACAGAATCAATTCTGACATTAAGAATGAATTTACAATAATCCTTTATATACGCATTGCTGACAACTGCAAAGATAAAATTGATAGTAATCTGATGCTTGTAAAAATTAGTAAAGACATGTGGACAACAATAAAACTTACTTTGATAAAACCTTAAGATTTCCGATACATTTTAATTTCTATTCATTTATTAGGTCTAAATAAAAAAGCTAATTTGTATTTTTCTATCAACACAGATGGGAAGGAATTAGGCCTACTAAAGAATGTTGTTGTCTCACGTCCCATGGAAATCGAAAGTACGATGCTGTAATTTTGTAGCAATTATAAACAGCACACATACACCCTGACATTTTAACACAGCACTAATTAATAAAACTATTAACTAGCCCAGCAACAATATACATTGCAGTTGATTACAGCTTGTTTCGCGAGTATCGCCACACCGGCCGCCTAGGTAGCAGCATCAGCGTCGTTCGCGCGCAGAACTGCTAGCTGCCCGGTATTTTTATAATAAGGTATTTGCTGTTACGGATGGAGTTGTGGAAGAAAACAAAAGAAACGCACAAGGTGCGTTCATAAAAACATATGCTCAGTCACGGCCTTCTAGATTAGTACCTTTTCTCTTTCCCTCAAGGATTAAAGTGGTGGTTAGTTAACTCTCTGCCGAAAAGACTTGGTGAAACGCATTAGTCACAAGACGAGTTAAAATTTTAACTTGAAGATAATAAACTGAGAGTTAATATATATTTAACCGCTATTGATGAAAACGGGCATTAAGGTACTGATTAGAGGAGCTAATGTAACTAACAATTAAAGTGGAAAACATATGTGTTTAACGTATAATTTATGGTTTATATTATTTACCGTGAAGCTGTGTAACCTTGCAGTTAAATGATTTATTATTTACAAAATACGAAAGAAGGCAGTAGAAAAGCCCTACTCACGTCCTCACTCTTGGAGAAAGGACTACTTGCGGAAGAAATGTAAATTCCTTGGACACTTCACTTTTACAAGAATAAAGTGCTTGCAGTTTGTTGAGAAATAAGCTTTTCTAAGCAAATGTAGACTGATCTTTTAAACTTGTTCGTAAATTGCTTGCACTGCTGAGGAAAGTGAGCAAAATAAACTTTCCCTGCAATTTATTCGTTTACTAAAGTATACGATTATGAAATTGTATGAAAGGTAACGGTGCAACTTATAAGAATTTTTTTTTATTTGAATACCGTAGCTACTTTCATCCGTTAAGTTTTATTATAGTTTAATTTCTGTCATAAAATACTTAGACTTATTTTCATCTTACATTAACATGAACAGAAAAATTAATTCGTAACTTTTACCATTTCTTTATGAGAGTTAAAACAGGGCATTAAGCGAATAGACGTAGCTATGTATCAACAGACATTCTTATGACTTTTGTTGAATATTTTAACGCATGTAACAACTTTAAATATTTTAGTCAGCCAATGCTAATAGAGGTCTTTTAACAGTACATATTCATGTTACAGAGCAATGTTAATTGTAACTACTATTAACACTAATGTTAATGTTAAAAATAAACAACTTTTAAGTGTGCAGTGTACGTTCATTCGCTTAAAGTATTCAATGAATAAGCCTACTTTATAATCCATTCTGTATCATATTGTTCGCTTGATTTTTCAGGTAACTGTAAAGTTATTCTACGTACCTACTGTTTAATTTCTTCAGGATTATTTTTATAGTTTTCAGTAGGATTGTTCATTTTTTTAATTGCACAAAAGGTTTTCTAATTTTGTACCAGAATTGACGAACGATGCATGGGCTACTTTTAGCAATGCCATATGACAAAAGTGTATGGGACACGTGTTAAAATTCATTTTATTTTGTTTGTAGGTTTGTTACATTCGGCTCAGTGACTTCGTTTCAAAAGCAAAGTGACACTTGTATCGTGAATAGCTATCAATTCTACAGAGCTTTCAGTCGGGAACACGCGCATCAGAATGCTTGCATGGCCGGCGTAAATTGCGTCATTATCGACCTGTAACCTCCCGAGTATTTATACTAGAAATGACATCCAGCTGAGATGTAGCAATATAATGGCAATTATTACCTATTATATGCTAGGGAAACATAGACTTAACGAAGAAGGAAATGGTTAGAATATAGTTACCGGAAATGAAATTCTTTTGGGCGATAAAATGTTGTAGATAATGAATCAAGTTATATGGGCCGAGAATCGGCGGTTAAAGAAGTTAAAAAAATTAAGCGAGTTTCATGGGATGTGTTATGTAAGCAGAAAATTAGATGAAAGTTTTACAAAAAGAAAAGTTCTTAGTTATGGACTGTCTGGAAAACGGAACGCTGGAAAACCTTTAAAACTTTGGATCGATGAAACTTGAATGTGTAAAGAGTCATTCTAGAATTGCTATCCCAAAGTTTAGCTTGTATAGGCCTAGTTAATTAGAACCCGATCATTTAGAATTATTTTCAAGTTAATGTCTCATGAAAGATAGATATAAAATAGTTTAGGAAAGAATATGTGTGTATGTAGCCTATGTATGTATATATGTAGGCCTATGTATGTATGTATGTATGTATGTATGTATGTATGTATGTATCCAATACCTAACCACTTCACTTTACGTGATTCGGATTCCGCATATTGCGGATAGATGGCAGGATTGTGACCCATTTTTTCTAGTTGTACACCACTTCGGCGGGCCACACTGTACAGTAGTGTAAAAAAAAACCGGACCGACCCTTGTAGTTTATTTCAGAGCTTGGTTCACTCCAGAGCACGATAGACTGGTAACTAAGACTTTCGTTGTTCGAATCCTGCCTGGGAAGGAAACTTTTTTTTCTGAAAATCTAGTTTTTCAGGAAAAGCTCCCTGTAAAGCAGATTTGAATAATTTCAAGGGAAAAATTGTTCCGGGGCCGGGTGTCGATCCCGAAACCTCTGGTTGAACGTACCAGCGCTCTACCAACTGAGCTACCCGGGAACTCCACCCGACACCGTCTCAACTTTTCCCTTTATATCCACACAACTCGCGTGGGCTGACGAAACGTCAGAGACCCACATCGAGTGCACACAATCTCTGTGTGACTTGGAATTGTGGTTTTCTGTTAACGTACACAGTGACGTATATATTATGCAAATCTAGTCTTTCAGGTAAAGCTCCCTGTAAAGCAGATTTGAATAATTTCAAGGGAAAAATTGTTCCGGGGCCGGGTGTCGATCCCGGGACCTCTGGTTGAACGTACCAGCGCTCTACCAAGTGAGCTACCCGGGAACTCCACCCGACACCGTCTCAACTTTTCCCTTTATATCCACACAACTCGCGTGGGCTGACGAAACGTCAGAGACCCACATCGAGTGCACACAATCTCTGTGTGAAATTATTCACATTTTTTTCTGTTTCCTTATTCAGATTTATTGCCAGTACTTTTCGATTGCTGGTAAAATTCATGTTCTGAGAATAATAAGTTAATTAAGTATTAAAATATCGCTGCAATCGAAAAGTATTGGGAATAAATTTGAATAAGGGACAAAAAAAAGTTTCCTTCCCAGGCAGGATTCGAACCACAAAAGTCTTAGTTACCAATCTATCGTGCTCTGGAGTGAACGAGGTTCTGAAATCAGCTACAAGGATCGGTCCGGTTTTTTTAGCCACTACTGTACATGATGTGTATCTGTGGAGAGTTATGTCATGTAGTAGGGTGAGTGTATGTGTAAGTGTTCGTGTAAGTGTAGGTCTGGAATGAGTGATGATAAAGATGAAGGGAGAAGAGGAAACCCGGTGCCGGCACGTAATATTGATGTATGGATCCTGAAGTTAGAATATTGATATAGATCCTCAAGTTAAGGCAAAAAAAAAAAATCTTAGAAGAAATAAGCATAGGCTTATATTTTAAATCATGGGGCATAAGATGCGCTGAAATTAGTTACGCACGATTTGCGTAATGCTTCTGTTCGTGAAAGAAGTGTTTCTTAATGTTTTGTTTTTGTTCCTACGTAATACGATTATGGAAGACTATTCGTTATTCACGACTGATCAGAATCTCGCATCTCGAAATGCTAGTTGGTTTGTCACGCTAGATTTTCCGCACGTGCGTAGTTGGGTAATTATTTATTATGGCGCTGTTAAGTCTATTTTCAGCTGTGATTTAATTCTTATCCTACTTGCATTCGCTCACGTTACTGTCAGCGCTGTGACTCGAGTAAAATGTAACGTGCCGTTTGCCTAATGAGCAGGCGAAACACACGATTATGTATGCAATGCATGCGATAGTATTTAAGAAACAGGTTTATTGTACTAACAAATTCACAGCTTTGTGGATGTAGGACAACGTTACATTCAATTACAATTTGTCAGTGATGCCAACATTCCACTGACCGGTTTAACGTTTCCACGCCCGCGCAAACGTTCTGACGTCATTGTTATATTAATAATGATGAGAGCATGCAGCGTTTTCACCACGGAAACTGTACTTATTTTGTGCCTCTCACTATTGTTGTGGTTAATTGCCTTGTATAAGGACGCATAAAAGTTTAGATCATTAGGACTGACGTAATAGGTGTGAAGGTATGCCATCTTTCCCCCGTTAGCGTGGTCTACTATTATACCACTAGCACGCCTTCTTTAGACGTAACTGGAGTATGTTTGCGGTAACAAAAGAGGCATTATCCAGTTCTTGCCTCTTACAAATATGTACCCCTCATTGTAGGCGAGGAGGTATACCTGTTCTTAAGTCTTAGGCCCTATATTACACTGTCAAATTTATGTGTCACAGAAGTTTGATAAAATATTATGATAAAATATTTTACAGTGTAATATAGCATCTTTGATCACATCTAGCTGTGACACAGTACTACTGTGATAAAAGTTATGGTCATCATCATATCTTTGATAATATCTGTGACTGACATGAAATAAATTGGCGGACATTAAGTACACATGATCTGTGAAAACCACAAAACTTTTAATATCACATGAAATGTTTCGTCATCCATTATTAAATACTTACGGTCTTACTAATAAACCGTGTATAGTTTTTATACGAGACTTATGCAGAGTTGAGACAGAAAACGTTGCTAATAAACTCTGCATACGCGATGGATGTATAAACGGCCTGTAACTAGACAATGGGAATTGCTTTGCAGTAGTTATATGCACGAAACTCCTTGTTTAAGCGTTGTATATAGAGAAAAATGGCCGCCCCTCTAACAGCTGTTCGTATCGACTGTCATTTTATGATGGTGGTTGCCTTGTAACCACAGAAGAACAAACCAAAGAGCACAGACTAATTAGAATAATATTGCTGTAGCTTGTACTCTTTGACCAAAATATAGTGTGGTAATCGATCAGAGCCAGTTGTACTATCGATACTTAACACGGCTCACTAGAGCGCTCTACCGGATGCAGTAGAGAACTTCAGATATTCTATTACCTTTCGTAAAGAAGTAATGACGAAACTATGACGTAGCTGTGAAATCCTATATATACTAACAGTCTTACTAATACAAACCATATATACAGACGTTTAACTGTCTTATACAACGAGTAGCTCGTTTATAAGCCAATCTTTCCAGCAAATCACTCCTCCGATGTTGCAACGGGTATGGGCGAAATTTCATCGCCGTTATGAGTTGTGCAGGGTGCGTAGTGGAAGTCATGTAGAGTTCTGAGAAATCTCCCATCTTTCAGTGCTGTATACACAAAGTTTCAACTAATAAAGTTCTGTAGTAAATTTTAACAGTGTTTTTTTATTTATTTATTTAACCTGGTAGAGATAAGGCCGTCAGGCCTTCTCTGCCCCTCTACCAGGAGATTCCACCAGGAAATTATTTTATCCATACCCAAACGGATCACCCTGTATATTTTGTATTCGCTTTGACAGCTAAAATATAACATCTTTGCTGGTTTGCGACGTGTCTGTAATGAGCGATTAGGCCATGTGCTACAGAAACAGAGGATGTGAGCTGTTTTTGGATTCGTACACTGGTCGGACATTTACCTCGCATTCAGAACAGCCTTGTAGTAGTATGTAAATGACATTCCGTGCCGCTCGCGACCCGTTGTAGGAAACGTGCTAGTGGGTTGATACTCTGCATGCAGATCAGCGTCTGGCTTTCTTCAGATTCACACCAGGATCAAGCATGCCCTGCAGATTCGGGTCGCACAAAAGGAAAACAGGTTACTGTCATGTGCGATACGGACCATTACTGTAAGATGGGGGATATAATTCCGAATATGTATAGTAGAACGTGCGAATCATAAATAGAGATTATACAATCATCTTTCGGATCAATTCCCACGTTTCGACTTGTTCCACTTTTAGATTATTGAATCATGCTTGCGTTGTTATACGTCTGCTGGTTAGGTCGTCAGGTTCTGGACCTGGGAATCTATAGCTGATGAGCTACTTGAAAGGTTCTACTCAGTATCAAGGATACACCGACACGTACAATACGTCATCGAGTTTCGGGAATGAAACTACAGTTATGTTTTTGAATTTAATTTAATTTAAGGAGGGGGACACTGCGATCTTTCAGGATTATTGCGCTAATCCTCAAGATAGACCAGGCTTCGTCAACCGACCGCACAGTCGTGCTGGCTGGAGCTGGACAGTGCACAAGTCTACACGTGAATCAGTCGCTGTGTAGGAGATGGGGGGGGGGAGATGATAGTTGAAACCGACTCAGTGGCGGTCTACCAGTACAGTCATTCAAGCGTTGTCCGTATCCCTTATACTCTTATAGCATATTGGTTATGCACCATTCTATGTGTTTCTATTTGAAATATACGTAATGAAATTTATCCTATAACTTAAAGAATGTGAAACATGCAATCATTAATTTTTTCTGGCAAATTAATAAACAAACAGAGCACATTAAATATGTTGAAATCAGCCAAATAATATACTGAGTTTAACGACCCATTTTGTTCCTAAAACTAGAAACAGTTTCTTCAATTTTAAGTTTAACATAAATTATTACTTCTTTCAACAACCGTAAACTAAATTATTACATGAAAATAAAGGCCACCAATATGTACAACTAATAAAAATTAATAAACTATATTCAGTACTTATTCTCCATCAAACTACAGCCTATATAAGAGAATTGTTTTCCTGTACAGTGTGTCTAACAAACATTTTTCCTTTCTAGAAACATAGTAAATGCCAAATGAGCTTATTAAACTTACTTTAAGACAACGAATTGCAAAAATTAGTTACTTTTGTACCGATAGAGTTAGGGAAAGGATGTGTAATGTTTAGTTTATTAATAATAATAATAATAATCTTGTAGTGTAGGCTTTCACGGCCGGAGTCTATAGATCTAGATTCTTTTTCCGGGCTGAGAGGCCGTGGTCTTTTGGTTGATTTTCTACCAGACGTTTCATCAGTTGCCTCAGGTACGCCGAGAAGAGTTTTGCGACCTCGGATACCACTCCACTGAAGATGTCTGCCGCAGTTGCAGACGAAACGTCTGGTAGAAAACCAACCAACAGACCACGGCCTCTCAGCCCGGAAAATGAATCTAGATCAATAATAATAATAATAATAATAGTAATGTTATTTTATGTCCCACGCCGGAGCAGCGTGGTCTAAGGAGTCATGCCTTGGAGTAGTATTATGAAATAAGTAGTATTATGAAATATGAAAATATTAATGAGAGAATAACTTTTCTCCTGAAATTTCGGCTAATGTATTGAACCGGTACCCACCCAACATCGCGATGCATTTGAGGACTACAATAGGTAGCGAAATCCGGTTACGAAAATCTACTATAGCGTCTGGGGCGGATCATCGTGTTGACAAAACGTTACTTCTGTGCTGTTTGGATGATCGTTTACCTCTTCTGAAACATGTGGACTGCAGTCGACTAATCGGCCTTGGCCCTTCATAGGCTATCACGTCAAGAATTACTTTACAGTGAGTAGCGAAATCATGTTTCGCAAGTCGGCTATAACAGCTCTTGTGGGTCATCTGACAACGCGTTAACGTGTTGGATGATCGTTCACCTCTGGTAAGGTGTGTGAACGTCAGGTGGGCTGTCGCAAATCGAATTTGCTTTTCTTTTTCTTTTTTTTCTTTAACTCTGATACACCAGTTTGAGTGCAGTGTAAGCCAGAAGCGCTAGACTGCTGCATGTGATGTCCGTTATGGTTGGCGAACAGCCAATCTGATTTAATGCAAAATCTAGTCTTTACGTTGCGAAGCAATAGCTTGTAGCTACTGTACTATACAAAAAAGCAAGCTGATGATAGTAATCCATTCAGATGCCTTGACTGCCCTACAGATGGTTCGTAGCGACAAGTTTCATTTGATGTGCATTTGTGAATCATTCGTGTTACGTAAAGCGCTGTTCTTCGATTATGTTGTTCCAGGAACTGGTGTTCATTTTAAGGTTCGGCAGCGTCTATAAATTATCCAGTTTAAACGTGAAGCTGGCTGAAAATGCACGTAAATGCGGCACATTGCGTGCCCAGTCCCATTATCGTCGTCGCCTGACGAGACCAACATCTGGTTCTGGGTTCCTCATCCAGGGAAGGGAGGCTCAAACTCCCCGCTGCGATCCATGTTAAATCATTTTTTAATTGTACAGGATGCTCCCCCGGTTTTACCCAAGTTTTAGTGTCCCCTAACAGCTTAGTTCTGGAGCGACTTGTGCATTGTACAGGGACATCATTTTATTTTACTTCAATTTTTATTGTACCTCCGTTTCTAAATGTACTTGACTCCCACCCCTTTCACTAATGTCCTTGCTAACGTCAGTCACACAAACTTACGGCCGCTGTTGCTACCAGTGAAATAAAAAGTACAGAGTACAGTGCGTTTCAGAAATATGTTGAATTTTCTACAGAAGGAAAAGCTTATATTATTAAAATTTATTTTCACACAGGTATGATGTGTAGCATAAGTGAATTTATCTGTGTGGACTGAGCACAAGTGAAGATTAGAGTTACCAAAAGTACGGTACCCTATAATATGGTACGGTACTTAACAGCATTATTTAAACAAGAGTTTTGTTTTACTATTTGTAGGTATGAAGGACGATGATGGAAACTGGAATTACAATATAACCGAATGTGAACAACCGTTTTTTTAATACAATTTCCTGATTATATCATTACGGAATATTTTCGTAGAAATGTTATTATGTCTGAATTCTTCTTACTTGTTTACATGTTATTATTATTATTATCTTATTCAGTTTTGTGTGTAAAATTGTAGTGTACTTTGTAAAATTGTAGTGTTTTTATAATGCAGTTTTTACTCCTGGTTGAGTGTTAGAGAAGGCCGTATGGCCTTAACTCTGCCAGGTTAAATAAATCATTATTATTATTATTATTATTATTATTATTATTATTATTATTATTATTATTATTAATCTGGTAGATAAATTTAGAGCAACAGAGTGTACAGAAAGGAAGAAAAGTGTAAGATGGCGAACAAAGGTGACAGAAGATGCTAGAGAAAGGATGCAGCGAAGTCCTAATAAGTCCTAATAAGAAGTTAGCTGTAGAAATTTGGGTTTCTTACGGAAGTGCTCACAAAATTCTCAGGAATAAATGAGGTTAGTAATATGCTGAATAAAGTAGACATTACATAATGTGTATAACCACCTGAAGAGTTGAATTTTTGAAAAAACAATGTTACTATTCTACTGTTTTTTTGATAAAATACTGTAAAAGTAATGACCAAACTGAAAATCGTAATACTGTATTTCCCTGTAACATAAATGGATACACTACTTTTCTCTCCTCCTATACCTAGTAAAATGATTTGTTTACATATTGCACTAGCAACTCCAAACTCCTGTAATGGAAGGGGGGTAATAGTGTTTCCGAGTATAGCCAGGTTAATGTTAAAAATATTGGTAAAAATAAAGTGATGTCCCTGTATTTTCATGGATTCAAACATTGTAGGTCGTTAGTGTCACCGGAAATCTGCACCAGTCCAAAAAAAAAAAAAATGTTACCTTGTATAGAAATTTATGAACCTAAAAACAATGCTGATTTTTACTGTGATGAAATGTGGTATGTTTGAAGAGCCTTGAACGGACCAGCGCAAGGACGGGGGCAAGGTTGTCGTTAATTGCTTGTTACACTTGCGTTGCTGTAGCTAAGGTAAGTGTGTCCCGCGCATGACAGTAGGGAAATATGAGTAAGATCGCGTCGAGAGTTGATGACACTTTTAGCAGTAATCCGCTTTCAGTGTTTCTTACCCAGAGTCTATCCAATTTAGTTTTAAACAGATTAGTCTGAGGCGCGCGTGACGTGGTGTCTGCACATGATTGAATTTTATCCAAAACAAATTGTTGTTGTTAACCCACAGTATAAGAAGACAACTCTTGTCGGCACCTTTGATGTTGTTTGTACTAAATTCAAGCTCAGTAAGGTCTAGTTCTCAATGAATCCAACTATGTCGCTAGTATCAAACCACAATCAAAATATTAGTAAAATATTTATTTATTTATTTATTTATTTTATTGGTCAGTAATACAAATAATATTTTATGTATATTATCTATCATTAATATTATGTCGCTAGGAAGTCAAAATACTTATATCCATTGTTGACGTTCATGTTCGCACTTCACCGCAACGGACGCCATGATGCATTATGTTCTACTTGGATCAGTTTCACCAACATAAGCCTCAAACAGTGACTTGAACGTTAGCGTCAATTAGTGAATATTTTCATGATGATTGCATACGGAAGTAATTATTATTATTATTATTATGATTATATTGCCATTCCTTTGCCTCATGTCTTTAAAATTATTAAAAGATGAGTAATGAATGTTTTCAGTTAATATTAAATTATGCCAGCCCTGTCGTAGATGGAGATCCATCTGGTGGAGGTTCCAGATAATACACCCGGTTTCGTGACATGCGCACTCAGAATTTGTTCCCACGAAATGCCGTAGGTGTCTTTACTGTATGTTCTCTATACTGTGGTTAACCCTTAACTTGGCAAAGCTTCATTTCTCACACTAGTTTATTAAACCTTGTCGGACCGTAAAGAAAACAACTATCGCAACCTCAGGACGACACTTCAACCTTTCCCGGTTTTGATCAGCAATCAATACTTGATATGATATGACATGATATAATCCACCAGCTTACATCGGTCGTGATGGCCCTTCACATTTCTGCATTCAGTGCCATCACTCTCTTGGATACATATTCTGCTTACGCTCTTTTAAACATCTGGATATTATATATAAATGACTCTGATAACTTTTATATCACTTCTCTCACCTCTGTTTCCCTCCCTCCTTTCCTTCTTATCCCCTCCCTTTCCCAGTTATCTATCTTATTCTTATTAATCTCATTTAACTAAACAGTCACTTCTCTCAATTCCGTATTAATTGTTCCCAATATTGTTTAAGTTGAACTCTTCCATAGTTGTCAACTTATTTATTCACTTGAATCACTAACGTTCACTGACCTCTTATTAGCATTAATCTAATCTGTATATTTTCAGGCGAAGTAGAGTCTACAGTTTCATTACATTTCCATTCCTACTTTCTTTATTATATTTGTATCACTGCTCACTTACTATGACTCTCTGGTTATTACTTGTATCTTATCCTTTTTCACTATTATTGCCTTGCCCTACCGTTTTTTCTGTCACCATCACCATTTTCACTTTATCACTTTTCTATTACTGGAAGCAACTAAAGAGATAGGTTTGGAAATAAATCCCGAAAAGACAAAGTATATGATTATGTCTCGTGACGAGAATATTGTACGAAATGGAAATATAAAAATTGGAAGTTTATCTTTTGAAGAGGTGGAGAAGTTCAAATATCTTGGAGCAATAGTAACAAATGTAATGATACTCGGGAGGAAATTAAACGCAGAATAAATATGGGAAATGCCTGTTATTATTCATGAGAAGCTTTTATCATCCAGTCTGCTGTCAAAAAATCTGAAAGTTACAATTTATAAAACAGTTATATTACCGGTTGTTCTTTATGGTTGTGAAGCTTGGACTCTCACTTTGAGAGAGGAACATAGGTTAAGGGTGTTTGAGAATAAGGTGCTTAGGAAAATATTTGGCTCTAAGAGGGATGAGTTTACAGGAGAATGGAGAAAGTTACACAACACAGAACTGGACGCATTGTATTCTTCACCTGACATAATTAGGAGCATTAAATCCAAACGTTTCAGATGGGCAGGGCATGTAGCACGTATGGGCGAATCCAGAAATGCATATAGAGTGTTAGTTGGGAGAGCGGAAGGAAAAAGACCTTTAGGGAAGCCGAGACGTAGATGGGAAGATAATATTAAAATGGATTTGAGGGAGGTGGGATATGATGATAGAGACTGGATTAATCTTGCTCAGGATAGGGACCAATGGCGGGCTTATGTGAGGGCGGGAATGAACCTCCGGGTTCCTTAAAAGCCATTAAGTTAGTAAGTAAGTAATGTTTTGTCACTCATAAGTTGTAACTTTTCTGTCCCTTCTTCCCACTGACATACATCTATTCGGTGTCGCTAATGTTACTTCATCCCTTACAGTTCTTGCAGAACCTTGACTTCTTATCTTAGTTTCTTCAATCAATACTTAAGGAACCCACCTGGCACGAAAATATGTAGAGTGCAGACATGAAAATTTATGTTAACGGGAAAAGAAAACATAAAAAATAAGAAACTGCTACAGGTCATGAAATCCATTGCCATCTTTGATGGTTTAAAGATTTTTCAACATCCCACTCGATCAATATAGAGCGCGTAAGAACGTTCTTTCATCTACGCAGACAAATAACTCGAAGTGTTTGATGGATTTCCTCACAGTTGCAGGAACAGAGCAGAGCTCCTGTCAGAAAAAAAACACAACAAATACGAATTGCAATGCTCAGTGGAGAAGAAAGGAGACACGCCCACCGTTTTCATTGTCCTCATATTGAATTTCCACAGCGGAGGCTCTACTCGTTAACACGGACTATATGTAATTGTGACGTGGAATGATAAATTCTTTTCGCTTGGATTGCCGTGCTGAAAGTGAACTCTTAGTTCCGCCATATAACGAGATGTACTTCCTACTGTGTAACATCTAGTGATGTAGCCAATATTTGTTTCCGCTCTCAGAACGTTCTTCCAGACTTTCTCTTTCAATTTCTTGAAACCGTTTTAACATGTTAATCCTTCAGACTGCCATGTTCAGATACGGAATTACAATTTCGAGGGAGTCTTGATGGGAGCCCTCCTATATGTAGGCAACAATTTTACACGACTGTCCACAAGTAGCATATATACAGGGGCTCTTGTTTACTGCACATGCGCAGTGTGTTGTAATTGAAACGGTGAGAATCACGTAAGAGTAGTTCCTAAAAGGCTAATAATTTGACCCTCGTTTCAGTGTTGCCAACCAATATTACAGAGGTGAAAATTATTACAATAATCTTAATTTTAAAGGTTTTTTAATAATTCCTTCGCAAATATTAATTGAATTGATGAATATTGGTATATATTACTATACTGATGTAGGATATATTTACTACTAACAATGCCGGAAAGCATTGTTGTACATTGGTATTTCTCTCATTTTACAATTGTTATGGGAATTGAGAAATTATAATATTATGTTGGCGGAATTGGAAACATAAAAAATTATATGCACAAAACAGATGTATACGTTCATTTGAACCTTCACAACAATGTAAACGCAAAGAACAATTTGTTTAAAGCATTTCGTAATTAATTTTTTATGTTTCCAATTCTGCCAACATAATATAATAATTTCCGAATTCCCATAACAATTGTAAAATAAGAAAAATACCAATGTACAACAATGCTTTCCGGCATTGTTAGTAGTAAATATATCCTACATCAGTATAGTAATATTATATACCAATATTCATCAATTCAATGAATATTTGTGAATGAACTATTAAAAACCCTTTAAAATTAAGATTATTCTAATAATTTTCACAACTCTGTAGATATTACCAAAGATGGTAAAATTAAAGTTACAGTGTCGTGTACTGAAATAATAATTTATTTATTTATTTACTTATATTTAATGTGCTGTACAACAGCCAATGGCCAATTACAGTTCAGCACAAAGAATATAACAAAAAACATCAGCAGTGATATAAAGTACAATAAAAGTACAATGGAATAATTAAAATAATGACAGTTAAATAAAATAATTATAAATGAATTAGTGGAATCATATAAATGAAGAATGGAATCGTATAAGTAGTATTACAAAGGTATGCAAAATGACGAGGATATTATGATACATATCTAAACAAAAGGCATAAATTAATAACAACAGACATGAAACTCAAAAAGTGGAACTCTGTGTAGCGGATGGGGAAATCATTACTATCCACGGCATTGGAATTTTGTCGTTTTTAACCTCCTTTTCCTCCATATTTGACACTTTCATTACCTAAGTGGAGTGCAAAGAAAAATGTTACATACATAATAATTATGTATATAACATTTTTCTTTGCACTAATAATTATTATTAACATATTTATCAATTCCATGATGAAATGTGCAACAAAAAGTACCGGAACGCCGTTATTAGTATTTTTTTTTTCAACATTGATAAGGATAGACATCTCTTATTAGACCATTAACTAAGTCTTTTAGTTAATTTATTTCTGTTACAGTGTTTATTCACGTAAGATCAAGTCCAATATTTGTAAATTCATTGATGTGGAAGGTACATAAGAGAGAAAATGTGCCTTAATTCTCTGATGAATTGATATGATGGACACAACAAAATGCTCCCGACAAAGAATGACTTTACCCCATAGGCGAACTGGACAGCTGTCCAGGACACCCTGCTGTTAAACTGCCATTGCACGTGTGTTAGTGTTGTGTGATTAAACTTGCTGAAACTGCTTCCGGATGGGACTGCCTACTGTTTATGAGTCACTCCAGCATGGCTTGCATAGGGCACCGTCAGTCACCAGTTATATGAAAATTAAAGATCACATTGGGCTTTTAAATCTATGTGCACATGTGTAATTATTAATATGAATTGAAACGGTTGATACCTTACTTAATGTAATCCGCTACAGAAGTTTCAAAATTTTTATCAGACGAAAAAAAAAAAAATCGTACCGTCACGATTAAAACATGAAACTAAGGTGTGGAAAAAGGAGATACTGAATGTGACTGTTGAAACAACTGTCGCTTTGTCTGTGAAATTCCCCCCCCCCTCCTGCCAGTTGAATTGCATATTCGCGTGTTACGAATGAAGTGGAGGTTCTTAATTTATATACGACTATTTCGTTTATGTGACGTCATTCCATTTTCGGCCAATGAAGTGTAATGAAATTTTGAATTCCAACCAATCACAGTCATACATCGCGATCATTTCTGCAGCTCGATTAATCACATCAATTTATCGCATGGTCGTTCTTTTGTTTAGTCAGTGTCGCCAACTGTTTCCACGTAAATCGATGAGCATGAATCTATTGTACTAAATAAAGTGCGAAATCTTACTTGCACATCTACATCTTAATCTTCTATAGTCCCGTCGCTCTAATTTCCGGCAGGTTGCAGGTCGGCTACATTTAAATGTGTGCGTCTTGTGATTCGCTGATGTTAAGCATTTCCTAAGGCTGGATAAATACTTAATAGAATCGCCCGCCATTTTGGCTCTTTCGTTGGCGTTCGCAGAAAGCACACGAGGACGTTATTCGCCGCTCAATTATTTGCTGAATTACAGTGCGTTTGATTTATTATCATAGGAGCTACGGTATGATAATATTTAACGGCGTGGCAAATAGATCCCTCGTCTGGTAGCTCGGCAACGAAAGAACAAACATGGCGAACGATACTACTTACCAGTGTTGCCAATTCAGCGGTTTTCCCGCTAAATCTAGCGTTTTTCAGTGTTAGTTTAGCGGGAAAAATTTATGAAATTTGTGTTGTTCATATAGGGATTTAGCGGTCTTTTTAACACTCACAGCGATAAAATAATCTTATTTTTACATTGACAACATAGCAATTTAGCGGTTTCTGCACTGTAGCTTAGCGGGTTTTTAAGAATCGAGTTGGCAACACTGCTACTTACCTAGACTTTATAGAGCCTTGACTTCCTAAGACGTAAGCAAAGAGGAGGAGTCACGCCGGGAATAACAGCGTCGCGACTATAATTCCATGTCCATTGTATCTAAAAAAAATGACACTCCATAACAACTGTTCATTTAATTAATGTATTAATCAGGTTATTTATAATTATACTATAAAATGTTTCAACAGATAATAAAAACGTATTTCTGTTACAATAATAAGAGAAAAGCACAGTACATGTAATTAACATTTTTAAACCCGTATTTCTCTTTTCTCAATTGGCATTACTGAATAACATTCAATTTCTTCATTGCAGTAATCGTCATTTATCTATTTCGACTTCACATAATCTGAATAGGTTAAGTATTCATAAATATACAATTGTTAACATTTTGTGAGCGAATTTTTAGAAGTATATTATTTACATTTTTATTTTATTCACGATATAGTCCTAATAAATGTCACTCTAGGTCTGAGATTACTATAGACAGTTTCTTACGAACATACATGTTCTCTGTAGCATCCTATCACTGAAGGGCACCAGTAACAACACGGGAGCAAATCTGTTCCAGTTGTATATGCACTTCTTAATCTGTTAACATTTTATTTGCATATATAGCCAATAGTAATCAGCGAGTCAGATAATGTCAATTATTTTGTACTTCAGCTTTCCTCTTCCGCTTTTCGTGGAGCACTGTAAATTACCCATTCAGAATGATTCATTTTACATACACGATATTTAAAATGTGTTGTAATTGTTCTGTTATTATACATGTTAAACGCTTATATCCGTTGAAAAGAAGTAACCTCAACGCACGACCTGAAGTGGTCATTCAACTTTTGCTTGGTCGTTTTACCGATAGTCTGTTAGCCAAAGCAGTAAGGGTTCCATTTGTAAGATTTCAGAGAGGAACTGCAATGCAACGTAGTTATAAATGCTTAATTGTTTCATGCATTTCCTTCTCTTCTGCTTTTCCATTGCTATGTTACAGATTCTAAATCGTTTTTTAAATTGACTACCAGACAATTTTGTGATCTGCCGAAATTCTCTTATTAAAAAGAACGTGAAATTGGAATTGGATCCCTGGCAAATATTAGCCTATACAATTTCTGGTGAACGGCAGATTTTCTTCATATGATTCGGCTTGGCTTGTAATTCTCATTCCATCGTACATCTACTGGGTGTTCAGTTCAAAGTGTGTCATGGCTCGCTGTATGCCGTCATGTGGCTAGCCGATGAGCCTAGAGAATTCAATCTTCCTACACTTCCGCAGAGGTGTATAACCTATGAGGCAGAGAAGTTGTCTAGCAAATACGGCGTTCATTCTGAAGAGTACGTACCGATACGTACGGTAATGCCGGTAGTGGCAGGAATGTGAACTGTTTGGAAATACGTACTGTCGCGATATGGGGAGAGGGTTAAGACGATTACTTACGTATTTGTTGACATTAACTTCGACGGTCAACATGGACACGGAGCATTTGATTTGTGTTGTGGAATGTTACCGTACGCAACCGATGATAACAAATTCCCTGCGTACGACTTGCCCGCGCAAAACACAGTTCGAAAGAGGTTATGGTAGCACACAGACCGTACAGACCGCCATCTGTTGCTACGACGTTCAAGTTATACCATACACGTTCTCAAGTTCAGATTGAAGAACGCCTTAAATAATAGGCAACTTCTCTTACATATAAGCTGAAACTCGCTTCAAATCGGTGACCCAACAACAGTGACGTCATAACACACTTCGAAATGAACACCCAGTATTATATCATCATCTTCTCGTCCGTGAATAACATAGGACTATAATAGACTGGAGCCAGCTACCCAAAGCGATTTTCGAGGACTCTCCCTTAAATTGAGAGATTAAAAATATCTTTATTAGGATGCTATAGTTATAAGAAAACTGGCAATTAAAAATAATTTATTACTAACTAAATGTTATGTATGTGTGTTACATGAGTATTGAATTATTGTGTTACTCGGGAGGAAATTAAACGCAGAATAAATATAGGAAATGCGTGTTGAGATGCTTTTGTCATCTAGTCTGCAGTCAAAAAATCTGAAAGTTAGAATTTATAAAACAGTTATATTACCGGTTGTTCTGTATGGTTGTGAAACTTTCACTCTCACTGTGAGAGAGGAACAGATATTAAGGGTGTTTGAGAATAAGATTCTTAGGAAAATATTTGGAGCTAAAAGGGATGACGTTACAGGAGAATGGAGAAAGTTACACAACACAGAACTGCACGCATTGTATTCTTCACCTGACATAATTAGAAACATTAAATCCAGACGTTTGAGATGGGCAGGGCATGTAGCATGTATGGGCGAATCCAGAAATGCATATAGAATGTTAGTTGGGAGACCGGAGGGAAAAAGACCTTTGGGGGGACCGAGACGTAGATGGGAGGATAATATTAAAATGGATTTGAGGAGGGTGGGATATGATGATAGAGACTGGATTAATCTTGCACAGGATAGGAACCTATGGCGGCCGTATGTGAGGGCGGCAATGTACCTGCGGGTTCTTTAAAAGCAATTTGTAAGTAAGTAAGTAAGTAAGTTAGTCAGTGCTGTTTTGCTATTTCTCTGTGTTCTGTTTGTCTTTTCGGTATTGGTGCTTAGTTTGTGTTTATTGGAAGTGTTTAGTGCTGCAAAAAGTTTTGGAAATAAATAAATGTAGTGTAAGTGTTAGAAGTGTTTTAAGTGTCTCATAAGTGTTAAAATTGGTTAAGATTTGTGTAAGCGTTACAAGTGTCACGTAGTACTTCAGGATAGTGTTGAGGGTGGTTTAGTGTGTTCTAAAGTCTTTGTTTTATATTGTGTTTTTTTTTTGTATTTTTCTGTTTCATGTTCATGTTATGATGTTATATTTGGGTTGTAGTTTTGTATTTGTGTTGTTTTGTAATTTTAGATTGTTTCATTGTTTGATGAGTTGTTGTTTTGTATTGGCTTGTTATTTCGTCGTTTGTTTTCTATTTGTATTTTGTCGTGTTTGTTTTATATTCGTTTTTATATAATTATATTATGTTTGTTCACTTTTGTACGGCACCAACTTTACCTCCTGATATCTGCCCATTATTAATGTAATACATCGTTCATTCATTCAGCATCTACAGTATATCTGACACGGGAACATGTCGAAACCTCCCCTCAAACTGCATACATTAAATCACTACAGAATGTAGTCATATATAAAAATTAGTTTAAGGTTTAAGTGTATGTATATATAATATCAGAAACTGTAGGCTCTAAATTTCTAAAATTTAGAAGAAAATGAACTCGCAAGTGGACAAAAATTACAATGTACCATAACAAGACTTATTAGAACTGAAATAGGTGACAAAAGTATAAAAAAGTTGCTAATATGTTTTTAAAAACTAGTTTGTCTCAGCGTGAAAGAAAAATTATGCAGTTATGTCATTTGGTATCCATAACGTTGTTAGGCTTTCTCTGACATCTTTACTTTTTTACAGCATGTAATAAACACTTATTTCTAAAAAGTGGATTACTCTCAGACATGTGGAGTTGTTAATTTTAATAAAATAATTTTTATCTATTCTATATAAAATATATGAAAATGTACATAATGTTTTTTGACCTAGTCTTTCTTATTTTCAAAGTTATGGGCATTGTTTTGTTTACTTTTTGCAGAAATGGATGTGAAATTATTGTGGAAAAACTGCAACTTTTGGGAAATTTAATTTTAAGTAAAAAGTGATTAATTAATTAATTATTATATGCCACTGGATTCACAAAATTCTGCGTAATTTTTTAATCACAAAACAAAATATAGATTTTTTTTTTATTCACGTACATATGTCCCTCAGTCGGTTGTGGATTAGCAGCTTCACCAAATATACCATTTTCATCATTGTTTTGTAATAAGAGATCCAAAAGTAATGTTACATTTTTATGTTGGTTATGATAGCCGAAATGACCGATTTTCGTACTGGCTTTACGTTTTAGCTCAATAAAAGATTTCTATAAAATCCACTGTAATTAGCAACGTTCTCCATATATGTATTAAGAAATTTAAGAATAAAAACTGATAGACATCAGTTATTTATAGAACTCAGCAGTTTCGTAATCTTGGTTTCAATTATACGATTAATTTGTTACAGGATGATATTTTCCTCATGTGTTTCGACATCTATTTCTACCCTGATGTGCTTTCTAGTGAAAGTATGTAACATTATATTGCTCACTGCTGTTACTAATTTCCTTTCATATAGATTATGATGTGTCGATGAAGGGGGCGATGTAACTTCCGCCAGGTACACAAACACTTTTATTTGTCTTGTCTTATCTATATTCTGTTTGTGAAAGCAGTAGTTACCTTTCCTGTTAATTTGTGCTCGAACAAAAGAATGGATGCGAGTGCTACGTATTATATAATTAATAATAATAATAATAATAATCATCATCATCATCATCATCATCAGAGATCGGAAGTTTAGGCATTATGAATCATTAAAATAGGCAGACAAAAAGGCATCATAAACAGCTAAAATAGGCAGGAAAAAAGGCATTATAAATAGCTAAAATACGCAGTAAAAGGCATTACAAAAACCTTGCACTAGACCCACAACCTTGCACTTTCCACAAAGGGATTTCGGCAGCAAGAAAAGCTTTACATAAGTCAAATGCAAATTGAGATTTTCGACTCGATGTTGCAATTACTGTTGGAAGCAAAGAAATCTTCTTCCCATTAGCCTTGGAAAGTGCATTTGTGCGAGATCGTGCGTATTTGCTTGCTTTCCGCACAAAACCAATAAGCGGTAAGTGTGAAATACCACATTCAGTATTCCCAACGTAACACACATAACAATTTCCTTCTTCTTACCGCTTAAGCGCGACATTCGTTTTACTGCTTTAGGTTTTTAACATATTATTTTTAGAGACGTTTAACATAGTAATAATTATAAATTGGAAACTTACCACTGCAATTTCACCTAAATTGCAATGTTATTGTTTTTAAATATTTGCAAAAATTAAGTAAACTCTACAACACCACAATAGTTACTGCATTTGTAAAGCAAGTAACGTTAAGGAAGCCGTGAAAAAATCAACAAGATTCCAGATGCCGATGTTATTATTGCAATATGTTATATAAATAATATTGTTAAAATATTAAAATGAAAAATAAATCATTACATAACCTTACCGTTTGTTTTAATTTCGCATTTATAGACTGGGGGAAGAAAAAAGACAGACGTAGATCACGGCCTGCTGAAATATAGTAAACACAGAAAACATGTTATAGCAACAATGTTGATAGATATTTTAGTTTTTAAAAGTTGCCGTCATTGAAAAGAAACCAAGATGGAGATTTCATTGCAACTAATTAGAAATTCCTCTTTCAGGTATGTAATAAACGATCTTCGCACAAAATAATGTACGATACACGAGCGGTATGTTTGTTTTCATGTTCTCGGAAATTAAAAAAGCTCAACTACTTTTCGCTTTTTCAATCTTTTTCTCGAACATGAAAACATCAACATACCGCTCTTGTAACGCATATTACTATTTTTGTGTTTGGTTGTACTGATATGTTGCGATATCTGTGATATTTGATATTAGTATCTGATTGATTTACAGTAATTTGATTGGTTTACAGCGTATAACTTAGCGTTTTGTAATTGGCTTATAGTAATTTTATTTCTTTGTAGTCTGTATAGGAGTTTCTCCTTGGTTTGCTGAGTGAAATATTAGCGTTTCTGATTGGTGTACAGTAATTTGATTGGTTTGGAGTATTTTCATTGTTACGCAGTGTGCTGACAAGGATTTTTGTTTGGTTTTCAGGTGGTACAGCGTGATGTGGAGTCACATGGGAAGATCGTGTGCTCAGTAGTGAAACTTTGTGAAAAGATCGCGAGAGCTGATCCGACGACACTCGGTCTCAAAGGACACTACGACACTGCGCATGCGTGCCGTGTTGCTCGGAGCTTGGAGCGACGCTGGCATCATCTGTACCTGCGTTCATTGGAGTGGCAGTGCCATCTGGAGTCGTTAGCTTCAAAACTTAGGAACAATGTGAGTACCAAGAACCAAACATTGTTTAAGTTAATTCTTTATACACGGTATAATATGGCAAGGGATAAAACACAGTGCTTCCGTTCTTGCGTCGCGCATGATGTCATTCTTCCACACCCACTATACTGTTTTTGCTGTAAGAAAAATCCTAATGTAAACATAAGCACGTTGCTGTCATACCCGTGATTGGCTCCCAGTCGAAACACTCACATAACGCAGGAAAATATAGTTCGTATTTGGAAACCATAATCTTGTATTATTTGAAAATAAAAAATTGAATTCTAGTTGTTAAATACAATGAAACATTTAACATCACTCATGTGTAAAACGCTATGTAAAAGAAAAGCTACTTTTATATTTTCTTATGTACTATGAACGCGGATGAATAAAGTAGCCACGTTCAATTAGTAGGCTAGCGTTGTCAAAGAGGACGGAAGCTTTGTAGTTTCAATAATTTTAATTATGTCGCGCTGTCCATTGTCGTCAAGTTTTTGAAGGCCACTCTAATACTCCACGCGGAGTGTATGGACGGAAGCTTTGTAGTTTCAATAATTTTAATTATGTCGCGCTGACCATTGTCGTCAAGTCTTTTGAAGGCCGCTCCAATACTTCACGCGGAGTGTATGGACGGAAGCTTTGTAGTTTCAATCATTTTAATTATGTCGCGCTGTCCATTGTCGTCAAGTCTTTTGAAGGCCGCTCCAATACTCCACGCGGAGTGTATGGACGGAAGCTTTGTAGTTTCAATAATTTTAATTATGTCGCGCTGTCCATTGTCGTCAAGTCTTTTGAAAGCCGCTCCAATACTCCACGCGGAGTGTATGGACCGAAGCTTTGTAGTTTCAATCATTTTAATTATGTCACGCTGACCATTGTTGTCAAGTCTTTTGAAGGCCGCTCTAATACTCCACGCGGAGTGTATATATAAACCAGAGTTGCAAATTTTAGCAGTGTGTCTTGTTCCATGTTATATTAATATATAGCAGCGACAAACAAGACGTGACAACGTCGCATTTTCATTTTATTATCGGTGCATGCAATAAAGACCTACAAATCTTAAAAGGAATGCCGCTGCCTAATAATTAAACGAGGCAACTATACGAACAGTAATACCGAGGTAGTTTGTTCTTGTAACAAGCTGGCGTCACTTGAGCTCGTAGTTGTTCACGTAAGCACGTGGTACTGAAGTATGGCTTCTGTATCCTCGATTGTCCATTGTGAAGACATAAGACTTAAAAATAATTTAATTGTAGTAATTATAAAGTAAATGTTTTTCTACGCAAACGAATGCATAGTAGTGAGGTTAGGCCTACTTCACGAGTAACGGGAAATGTTTAACATGAAACAGAATGTACAACAGTAGGCGGGAACGCGTACTGAGAATCTATGGCGCCAAACAGCGGCCAATGAAGCCTCACTTCAGTCACGTGCAATTGTTTACATTAGGATTTTTCTTACAGCGAAAAGATTATAACTGATGAGAGGTAGGGCATTTTACACTTTAAAATTGCTCTGAAATATGATACCGTAGTAGGAATAGAACAATGCTATATTGCAGTATCTAGACTAAAGTAAACCGTACTTCTCAGGAGCTGATCTACAATCTTCCATAGACTCAAGCCAAGTAATTTAACTCCCACTGCAGCCTGATGAGTAAGAGCACTTGGTTTCTGTGCACTTTGAAGCGTTCCTTGCCTGGCTATCGGAATAATACAGTATTTTGACTCGCCGTCGTTTTATAAACTCCATTATTGTCAGTGTTGCCAACTTTGGCTACATGTCACTAGCTCTAGCGGTTTTTAGGAGATGTCTAACGACAAAAGATTAGAAAATAGCGACCAACGACTTTTCTTGAAGTTTTTAAAGGGCACCTGTTTTTTTAAGAGTTTGGAGTTAATTTTTAATGCATTTCACACAGTTCACAAAATTTACCAACCCTGGTACGATCGAAATACCAGTCATATATATACAGGGTGATCTGTTTGGGTATGGATAAAATAAAAACACCGTAAAACATTTACTACTGGATTTTATTTGTTGAAACTTCGTGTATACAACACTGAAAGGTGGGAGATTCCTCAGAGCTCAACATGACCCCTATTGCGCACCCTGCACAACTCATAACGGTGACGCAATTAAGCCCATGTCCGTTGTAACGTAAGAGGAATGATTTTTAAAAAGCTTGAGTAATTTTTACTCTCAGATCATCAATGTTCCTAGGTTTCCGTGAATAGACAATGTCTTTAACAAAACCCTACACGAAGAAGTCAGGAGAAGTTAGATCTGGGGAGTTTGGAAACCAAGCCAAGAGATAGCTGCTTCTCGTACTAGGTTTCGCCTGCAACTTCCTGCACGTTTTTTTTAAACACAGAACCTGTTTCTACAAATGTTCGATACCACAACATTATGGAATCGTATTTAGGTACATTACGCACACCATACTCACATCGAAATTTCCTTTGAACTCTTTTAACACACTCAAATTTAGCATACAAAAGGACACATTGTGCCCCCCGTTTATTTCTAGTAGCCATTTTAATCATGTACAATTTTCATTTGTAATTCCAGATTATGCATTGTTGATTGTCATATATGGAAACTCCCATCTTTTAATCAGAATATAACCAGCAAGGAATTTTTCCTACTATTATAATAGCTTTAATAATAAATTAATTAATATTATCCATATCAAAACGGATCAGACTGTGGTTTCCAATAGTTGTTTTATATTTGACTTCGCTCCCAACCGTTTTGTTAATTGACTCACCACTATCAGCACTAGATGATGACACAGATGATATTATCGGTTCACAGATTTCACTTTCACTTAGACAATATTGTGAGAATTATTCGTAGTAGAAAAAAACGCTACTTACTGTAGTCTATATTTATGTCATAAATAACATCAGGCATTTTATCTCACTTGGCGATATGCGTCAGAGGAAAAACGATTATTTGTATACATTTGAAGTCTGATTAGTGTAGAGATTAAAGGTTGGTAATGTCCCGCGCCGTGGCGTCGTGGTCTAAGGCATCCTGCCTAGGACTCGCGTTACGGAATGCGCGCTGGTTCGAGCCCTCATGGGAGAAGAAATTTTCTCATGAAATTTCTGCCAGTGTATGGGACCGGTGCCCACCCAGCATCGTGATGCACTTGGGGAGCTACGATAGGTAGCGAAATCCGGTTAAGTAAACCAGCTATAACGCCTGGGGGGTTCTTCGTGCTAACCACACGATACCTCCATTCTGGTTGGATGATCGTCCACCTCTGCTTCGGCATGTGGCCGTGAGGCCAGCAGCCGGCTGGTCGGTCTTGGCCCTTCGTGGGCTGTAGCGCCACGGATTATTATTAAAGGTTGGTAATATTGTGATAGTTGTTATTGAGAATTTATTACAATTTTACTGAAAGAGAGGAAGATCGGTTTTTTTGCGTCAACGTACTAAGGGAATGTTCGTGGACAAGTTTCTGCATAAAATCCATCCTTCTCTCACTCAATAAAATTGTAATAAAACCTCAAAAAGAACTATCACAGTTTACCAACCTTTACCCTATATGTTACTAGTCAGCGATGTATGCAATGGAGGGGGAAAGGAACTGACCACTCTATCTCATTTCCTGGCTTAGTTACCTTATGAGTGATGCCTTATTGGTGTCACTTCTGAGGTTCGAAGCTGTCTTAGGACAGCTGACTAAACAAATCAACAAATAGTCATTTATTCATCATCTTTCGCTGTAACATACTCTATATCTCGGCTTTAAAATTCGAAACCGTATACAGTATTCACTTGCTGTGCTTGATAATCTTGTTTTATTGAGCTGTCTCCCACAGTATGGCACAGAGATGGAGTTCATTCTGTTCATGTGAGTGGTAAAGACCCCTGCCATTGAACCGGACTTGAACCTGTGCTCCCTGTTTCGTGCTCCAATCGCACGCGCGTTTTCTCCGAAGGAACGAATTAGCCAAGCTGTCTGCGTGTGATTGAAACATAAAAGGATGGCACGGGAATTTCCCAAAGAATGGAGGACCTTTAAACTGTTTCACTTCGCGTGAAATTGTTTCCGATGCATTTGGAGGCGAATATAATTGGACGTTGGCCCCCAGGGACCGGAAGCCATCGGGGTGGTCTTCAACAAGGCGAGTTAATCTTGGACAGATGGCCGAGATAGGCGATCAGACGTTATCTTGACGGTCACACATTGTGTGTGTACTGAACACTTATCCTTAACTTGTGTGATATTACGTACGTGGAACGTTTTTACAGGTGACGCGTGACACGAACCACGTAGGCCTCTTTAATTACCATATACACCGGCTCGTGTAGGACGTCAGCAAACAATTGGAAGCTTCAACAGTTAGAAGCCATACAAAATTGTTCTTTTCTCTTCGAGCGGAGGCCTAACAAATTGTTTCATGTTCATAAACTACACACCTGAGAATCTTGAAATCAGCCCTATATTGACGACATATAAAAATATGAATGCAATGTAAATAAATCTTAAAAAAAAATTGACCACCTCTGTGGTGTAGGGGTCAACATGCTGGTCTCTTACGCAGAGGACCCGGGTTCGAATCCTGGTTGAATTAAATTTTCTGATTGAGATTTTTCATTTTTTTTTCCCAATAATATTTCACTATCCACTTACGTTCATCGAACGATAATTGCACCGCCATGTTTGTTTATGAACATGTTTCCATGCTTTCCATTGCCCTCTGAATCATAGACCGCAAAAATTGTATTTATATCTCATTTCTTTCCTGTGAAATAGTATTTCAAAGAGTGTATACATTAATTTGGGACACTCTATAATATTGGAGAATATTTTAATTCTATGCAGAGTATTTTAATTCTATGCAAAAACGTGTAGATCTAGCTATTTATCACATTTGTGTAGTTTTTAAGTAGAATTGACCCTATAATATCACACTATCTACCAAAAAGTAATTGGGCACTGTTTTTGCCCCTTTAGAACCTCGTGGTACCACCTCTTGTTGCTATAACAGCAGCCACCCTGTCAGCCATGCTCTCCACTAGTTTGTGTAGGATATCCACTGGAATGCGTCGCCATTCCTCTCGCAACATAGCACTAAGTTGGACAATGGAAGTTGACCCCATCTTCCGAGACCTCAATTGCTGGTCCAATTCGGCCCAAAGGTGCTCAATGGGATTGAGATCAGGACTCTGTGCAGGCCAGTTCAACCGAAGAACATTATTGTCTGCATACCACTGCATATAAGGCCAGTTGGTAGAGCAGCTGGCTACGGACTGGAAGGTCCGGGGTTCGATCCCAGGTGGTGACAGGATTTTTTCTCGTTGCCAAACTTTCAGAACGGCCCCGAGGTTCACTCAGCCTCCTATAAAATTGAGTACCGGGTCTTTCCCGGGGGTAAAATGCGGTTAGAGCGTGGTGCCGACCACACCACCTCATTCTAGTGCCGAGGTCATGGAAAGCATGGAGCTCTACCTCCATGCCCCCCAAGTGCCTTCATGGCATGTTACGGGGATACCTTTTATACCACTGCATAGAAGCCGCCGAAACATGGGGCCAACTTCCATTGTCTGAGTGCCATGTTGCAAGAGGAATGGCGACGCATTCCAGTGGATATCCTACACGAACTAGTGGAGAGCATGCCTGACAGGGTGGCTGCTGTTATAGCAACAAGAGGTGGTATCACGAGGTTCTAAAGGGGCAAAAACAGTTTTGGTAGATAGTGTATAAAATGTGATTATGCCTTTCCCTATAATTTTATATGATAGGCCCTATTTCTTTGTAACTTATGTATCTTACTACCTATTTATTTTTTAACACTGGTGTTTATATGTTTTTATTTTATTTCGCACTGCTATTCTAACTTAGATGATATTTTCCTATATTGCATTGTTCAATCTCTGGTATTAAATAAATAAATGAATAATAATAATAATAATAATAATAATAATAATATACTCAGCATAATGTTCTGAACATTTTCAAATCCAATAAAAGTGTGTAAAATGTAAATACATTTTTATGCCCACAGTGTGAACCAGTTGCATATTGACACAGTTTTCTGTCGCCACTTACATTTACAAACTCCTGAGGCTAATATTGTCGATAGCTTGCTTATGTTACGCTTCAGGTATGCAATTGTTCTGGGCCTTATGACAGCATATGAAAGTTGCAGATAAAACCTTGGAGAGGTCGCAGTGAACGGGCCTGAGGTGATTCGGCAAGATGTATAGCCAACCTCCAGGCAGGAAACCAGCGGGAATGCTATCTAAATAGTCCCTCTTAAATTATCTTGTCAAAACTAGAGAACAACTAAAGCGGTGTTCTGTTACCGCAGTCGGTAATATAATGACAAAAACACGTCTGCTTCATTGCAACTCCGTGACCTGATTTCCTCTGAAGAATGCCAACAAAGACTGGACTTCCATTACCTCGGACGCAACTTGCTCTAGGCTGTCACCACCTGGTAATGCTATTGAGACTTTTTTAACGTCGTTAAAAAAACAATAACGGTCAGAGCTTCAGTTTACGCCAATGCAACGGCACTTTTGTTTTTGTACATATCTTGATCGTCTTGAATAATGTTAATCTATAAAACTTAATAACCATGATTGCGCAACACGTACATTCGCGGAACGATCCTCTCTGATAACGAGCGGAATGTGTGAAAGAGCACTCTTTTTTTCATGAATATTAACAATAAAATTACATAGGATTCACATAACTTTCTTCTTCTTCTTCTTCTTCTTCTTCTTCAGCTACAAGGATTGGGCCTATTGGCCTGTTCCATCTTCAAGTCTTAAATCATCCGTCCATCTTATTTTCGGTCTTCCGACATTCAATGGAATTCAATGGAATTCCTTGTCACAAAGTATTAGGGGCTGCAAGACAATAAACACCTTTAAGAACAGCTTAAAAGATAACCTTATTAGCATTTCACTCCAATCATACTGATTTAAACTATCACTGACTACATTGTTACTTTTTTCTTTAGACATCATCCTGATTGTGCTGTATTTTAATTGTCTCGTAATAATCTCTTTCTATTATCTAATATTATTTGAAATATATTAACATTCTATGTATTTTAGTTTAATTCTGCTACACAGTTTATTTCAGTGTTTAATTAATAGTTCATAGTATTTTGTTGTTTAATTTGTAAATAACTTTTGTATACATGTAACTCTCATCTAAATCAAATTGTTGGATTCTTTGTAAGTTCATGCATATGTATATACACTTTTTGCTGGTTGAGTGGAAGAGAAGGCCTTACGGCCTTAACTCTGCCAGCTAAAATAAATCATTATTATTATTATTATTATTATTATTATTATTATTATTATTATTATTATTTCTATATCCTGTTGGTGCATAATCCATAATTTGTTTTGGTAATCTGTCATTAGCCATTCTTGTAATATGTTGGTACCAATTTTGTTTCTGATTTTTAATATTTTCTTCTAAATTAAAAATATTTAATAATTGTCGGATATTTTCGTTTCTTTGATGATCCAATAAAGTATAACCTGCAACACCTCTTAGGAACTTCATTTCACTTACTTGGATTTTTCTTTTTCATGCGCGGTTTAATGACCAGTTTTCTGAGCCGTAAGTTAATAATGGAACTGCTAGGGTTTTGTAAAATTTTAATTGTGTTGAACGCTGTGTTTTATTTCTTAAAGTTCTTCTTATTGTTCCACACATCTGTTGGAATTTGCTCAGCTTACTGTTAATATCCTGTTCACCCAAATAAGATATATTGCAGCCTAAGTAGTTAAAAGAAGATATCTGTCGTATAGTTCCTTGATTAATAACTATTTTACATCGCCTATGGTTAAGTCCTCTGAAAGCCATTGTTTTAGTTTTGTTATTAGAAATTTTTACGTTATATCCTTCTGTTATTAGCTGGAGCTGGTAAGTTGCCATTTGTAGATCATCCTCAGATTCTGCTATCAATATTTGATCATCGGCAAAAAGCATTGTATTTAATACAGTTGTTTTATTTTTTTTTAATAATTTATTGATCGATCAGCGCATTTAGCGCTACACAGATCATTTTTAAATAAAATATAAATACAATACATGACACTGACTTGAGGGCAGCCTAGATTGGGCTCCTCAATGAACAAAAGTAATTGTTAATAAATTTTTATTTACACAGGTTGGTGTGATGATAAATTTTGATTATGATATGACTTCCGTTGGAAGTCGGCTCTTGATTCTGGTGGGAAATGTGGACTTTCTTCCGAGAGAGTAGTGGATGGCGCCTGGAACATTTTCTAGGTTGTTATAGAACTTCTTAGCTTGTGAATGAATAAACTGTTTGATTGTGTCAATACCAGTTTCTCTGTGTAGTTGGCTGTTACGGACAAACCAAGGAGAATTGAATGAAATTCGTAGGACTTTATTTTGAAATGACTGGATGTGTTTAATTTCACTTATTGCAGCTCCTCCCCAGACAGGACAGGCGTAAAGCAGTAGAGGTCGTAATAGAGATGTGTAAAGTAGCATGCAATTTTGTAGCTTTAGAGATGATTTCTTGTTGAGGAGCGGATATAATTTAGCGAGTCTTGAGTAGGCCAATTTAAGTTTGTTGTTGATGTGATGTTTCCATGACAGACGGCGATCTAAGCGCACTCCAAGATATTTTACAGCTTCATCCTTTGGTTTCCACGGAATCCCGTTGGTTGAAAGATTTATGCATGGAGGATTAGCAGGACGACACAAAGTAAATATCATTGCTTCGCATTTATATAATCTTTTATTGTTTTGCACTTTGCTGTTATTACTTGCTCTAAATAGTAATTTATGTATCAAGGGCGAAATTAATACGTTTATAGCGAGGGCTACGGGGTTGGTGCCAAGGGCCTCTGGCCCGAGGTTTAAACATTCAATTTCGCTAAAGGTTTATACATTATTTTGTTGCACACTAGTCCGTAATTGAACAAATTAAAACGTTTTGATAAGAGTTGTAAATCAGAAAATTTGCATTGTTTATATGTCTTGTTTAGCGTGTTTTGTTTTGGTATCTAGGGACTGTGCATACTAGAAAAAAAAAAAGAATACGTACAATAAAAATTATTCGTTGAGGGAGGCCATGCATGATGCTATTATTTCTTTGTTGTTATCAGTCTCTGAATTTAGTAAACAATGTTGGAAATGATGTCGGGATCTGTTGAAACCGAAATTCCTTCTTGAGTTGTTATTAAAATCAAACAAGCTGAAGATAAGTTGTTGTAAATTAAATAAATATAAGTATTGATATCATTGTCATTAAGAACAACTCGGCATACATTCTCGATCCCACCATCAGATTTGAGACACATGCAGATCAACCGCATGAGGTGGACAGTGAAAAGAAACGATCTATGAACCAACAATCCCGTTCTATAAAGATAAATATAGCCTGTCCCACATTGATGTGATAGGTCTGATGATGGGAGCACGAGGTACCATACCCTCCTTCTTTGCCAACAAATGTAAAAACTTGGGCCTAACACACAGCATTGTGAAGGAAATAGCCATTAGTGCCCTCAAAGGATCGGGTCAGATATTGAGAAATCATTTGTATGGGAGTGATAATGGAAATTTCAAGTTATCTTAACCGATGGCTGTTGATTGGTTTAGATATCAATGCCAATCAATCCGTACTATTATTTTTCTCGTGGTATATGGCATTCAAATCATTCTAACCTATCTGATTATGTCCCCCCCCCCCTTTCTTAACTGTAAATGAGCACAAACGCTACTTAGGTGTAAATTTTTCTGACATTTTGCATATTCCATTCCCTAACCGTTTCAAATGTATATCATTTTACCTTTTAGGTGTGTTTCCAAATTGTATGCAATACGCTTTGTCAAATCTGGCAACCTTTTCATAAGGGAAGCTAAATTTATATTATATTTATAAACAAACAATATATGTTTTTGGTCGTAAGGTCTATAGAACTTTTTTTTAGGCCCGCAAAGGTACCTATAATGGGCTGTATTACATATATCGTATCCATGGAGAAATTTAACAATTATTATGGACCAGTGCGCCTCAAAATATATATTTTTTTTTTTTTTTCTGGTGTCGCATAAACTTTCTATTTAGTTTCTTAATATTAGCACGGATCGATATGCAAAAAGTATATTGCGTGCAAACTAATTTAACATGCGCAAACATGGTTTTCTTTGATTATCGTGACAATAGTAATCATTTAATAGATAGGGTACCTCAACCTCGTGGTACGGTATTTCCGTTTTAAGGGGTTAGGTACAGCTTACAGCAGTAAAAGATTTGGAAATATTCAACATTTTTTTCCTCCATTACTGTATCTTGTACAATAATGAAAATTGGTTTGTGTAAAACACTTTCTTTCTGCTATATGAAAAAAATATTTTTACAATTTAAAAAAATTATTTAAATTTCTTTTTTCAAAATTCAAAATGATGGCAGTTTGCTGTGCAGTTATGAAGCGTTTACCTTATAACTCATAAAATTGTTAACTTTTTCATGTTCTCTCTCTTTTATTTTATTGCTGAAACTCATGTTTACAATATCATGCTCTTTCAACTGCATTCCTTAATAAACAATATTTTTTTTATTTTGTGTTATAAGAAAATACGAATATTTGACCATTTTTTTTAAATGAATTTATTTTTTTATCAGATAATCTACGAGTATCAAAGGTAGAGAAGTGATCTTGCATCATATTGTAGATATGACATGCATAAATACACACAAACATTTTAATCACAGAGTATTGGTTAGTTTTTGAGTTATGTGGGAAACGCTTCATCACTGCACAGTGAACTGAATTTTGAAAATATATATATATATATATATATATATATATATCATTTTTTAAGTCGTATTTTTTTTTTCATATAGCAGAAGGACAGTGTTTTACACATACTAATTTTCATTATTTTACAAGATAATAATAATAATAATAGTTATTATTATTATTATTATTATTATTATTATTATTATTATTTATTTATTTATACTGGCAGAGTTAAGGCCATAGGGCCTTCTCTTACACTCTACCAGGTCACAAAGTATACAAGGAATTAAAATTTAACAAAAAGTTAAAGAACAGAATACTAACACAAAGTATACAAGGAATTAAAATTTAACAAAAAGTTAAAGAACAGAATACTAACACATTACAAAAAATAATGATAATAGCATAATAAATCGACACTAAACAACATGAAAATAATACCATAATAGAAAAAAAGAAAGTAAGATACATTGAAATATAGTAAAGTAACTCATTTAGTACAGATAGTTAATTTGAAAAACGTAAGGAAGAATATAACAAAATGGAATGTAATAAAATAATAAAAAGAGAAAAGAAATACGAAAATTAAATAAAATGAACAATAAAAAGGATATGATAATAAATTCATCTGGTGATCATGAGAACAAAAAGGGGAAAGGGAGGAAACAAAATTTATATATTTTTACAAAACTATCGCAGAGGAAAGGGCTTATAACTGAAAGGAATCTGAATTGAAAAAGTGCAGTTTTAGTTCATTTTTGAAACTAGGCAATGTCCGACAGTCTCTGACATGTTGTGGTAGAGAGTTCCAGAGATGAGCTGCAGAGACGGTGAAAGATGAAGAGTAGAAGGATGTTTTGTGTTTAGGAATGGAGATTGTGATAGGATATTGTGAGCGAGTATATATTTCGTGATATGAGGACAAATGTTGAAAACGAGAAGCTAAGTAGCTAGGGTTAGAGGTTTGAAGAATATTGAAGAGTAAAGTGAGAGAGTGAATAGTTCTTCGTTCTTTGAGACGGACCCTGGACAGCATACAGTAATGGAGGAAAAAATGTTGAATATTTCTAAAATTTTACTGCTGTAAGCTGTACCTAACCGTAGAAGGTCCAATTGTTGATGGGCAATACACCTGAAGAACTGGCGGGCGTTGTGCAAATCCCTTCTGGTTGACAGTGACACGGATGTGATGTGAAGGGGATGCCTTTATCACGACTCAGCCAGGGAGCCTTGCATACCGTCACGCACACAGATAATACTGGAGGAAGATTGCGGTGATCTGGAGCGGCACTGTATGCAGAGCCAGAAGACGCATCTCCACCGATATCGACGAGCTTGGGAGGCTGGCTCCATCACGAATGTGCCAAAGGGTGTGGAATGACCTGCTGAATCTGCAACGCACGATATTGCTCGAAGTACTAGTCCAAAATAATTACTGCAATTTAAAGTATTAAAAGAATATATATTTGTGAATGGTATTTTAAAAACACAACACTTCTGAATGATATGGTTGAGGAAGAAGAAGTTTGTTGTTGACTCGTTGCAGCTTGGGCGCGGACTGACCTCGGAGAAATCTACCATCTTTCAGCAAACAGAGGTTGTTCATGATTTCTGTTCAATACCATTTCTGACAAACTAGAGGTTTGAGCAGTGTAAAAATAATAATTTATCGATTCTTCTATACTCAAATCATATAGCTGGATCCTAAATGGCAATAATTTTTTAACGAGTCATATCAACATAATATATATATATATATATATATATATATACATTTTCTTTTAGATGACTATACCAAAGTATATAGGAAACATGATTTTACAATTCATTTTTGAGTCTCAGATAAATCTATTCAATATAACAAATTCTTTTATTTGAAATGCTCAATCATATGACTTGTCAATTTTGCAAATTTATTATTTGCTAATACATCTCCAAAAAGGATATTTATGAACGTTTTCGCCTGTACGACATCATCAGATATTCAAAGTTTGACGAAATCTAAACATAAGATCCATTAAGTTGGACACAGTAATTTGCATAACAATGGTTAAATTATTAATGAGTTTAATATATATATATATATATATATATATATATAATATGCAATACATTTGTTTGGAATCTTCTATCCACTTATCACTATAGAAGATTCCAAACAAATGTATTGCATATAAAACACCATTTAACTACATCAGTAATAGTTGCATAACACCATGTGATCTGTCTTATATAGACATAAAGTACATTTTTATATTTTATATTCATATTTTATCAATTTTACACAATAAGTGACATCTAACAAAACATGTAACGTGAGTTATATGTATTAATATTCACATTCTATAATCAAAATTTCATTTTCGGCAAATTAGCAAATTATTCAAAATAGAACATTCTCCCAATATATGATTTTCAATATATAAAACTCATGATTAATAATTTAACCATTGTTACGCATTTATTTTATTTTAGTAGGTTATTTTACGACGCTTTATCAGCAGCTTAGGTTATTTAGCATCTGAATGAGATGAAGGTGATAATGCCGGTGAAATGAGTCCGGGGTCCAGCATCGAAAGTTACCCAGTATTTGCTCATATTGGATTGAGGGAAAACCCCGGAAAAACCTCAACCAGATAACTTGCCCCGACCGGGAATCGAACCCGGGCCACCTGGTTTCGCGGCTAGAAGCGCTAACCGTTACTCCACAGGTGTGGACATTGTTATGCATATTACTGTGTACAACTTAATGGATCTTATGTTTAGAGTTCGTCAAACTTTGAATATCTGATGATGCCGTATAGGCGAAAACGTTCATAAATGTCCTTTTTGGAGATGTATTAGTAAATAATAAATTTGCAAAATTGATAAATCATATGATTGAGCATTTTAAATAAAAGAATTTGTTATACGACACATGATGTTGAATTATTTATAGGGTGTTAAGTAATATGTGGGAAACCTTTGGGGAGTGGATAGGCCTAAGAACAAAAAGAAAAGTTCCTATACATTTACAAGGTGTTTGACTCGCGCTTTAGGAATCAGTTCTATGTGCCAGTTTGAGCATAAAATGAGTCTTTATCTACCATTAAGGAGTTACAGCTAATTGAATTCTACGAAAGTAGCAGTGGTTTTGAGCAAAACTAAGAATTATCCACTTAAAATACACAGAAATACTAATTCAAAATACTGTATTAATAATCAAATAAACATACCTCAGTTTGGAAGCATATATTCAAATATTCCTCCTTCCACTTCAGTGCATTTGGGCGCACAGATGTGAATAGCGCTTAGTGTTCTGTATCTCGTCACGACTGTCCCTGATAAGCGCAGCTGATAATAACCAGACCTATCTTCCCCTTCCCCTCGTACTTCACGTCACAGCTCAAACCCTCCATTTAGTTTACGTTTCAGATTTTTGTACTGCGATGCAAGCAACACCAAAGCCTGATTCACAGTGTGATATTTAGATATTTACGAATAACTTTAAAACTAATGAATAATGATAATGGGTCCCAAGTTCCTATGACATTTTATACTCAAAATAGCCTGTAGAACAGATTCCTAAAGCGTGGCTTATTAGTCATGAATCACCCTGTATAGTCAATTTCGCTTTGTTGTTTAATTGCAGATAGTTTTTATTTCGTGTGCTTTGTTCTTATCCTCCTGAGTCCTGAAACATTTGTTGTTTTACTTTTAAAGTTCAGTATAATTCTACACTTAAAAAAAAGTCAGTGGTCCATGAGAGAAAATGCTGAAAAAATTCTGCAGGTTACAGTTAGGGCACAAATGCAGAAACGGCGGTTTTTTTCTCTCTTGTGCTGCCATCTGTTGTTTCGGTCAACAATTATCAATTACGCATTTCCTAAAATTCGAGCTGTTCTTTCTAATGAAACCGGTATGAATTTCGTAAAACACATAGTGACAGAATTATAGCAGTTTGTAACCCCAGAATGTTTCTGCGAACACACTGTATAATAAGTTTCTTCTAAATGTCAACCCGTAATATATCGTGTTGTATTATTACCAGGGAAAGGATTTATATGTAAATACATATTTACTTATAAAGCTAATATAATTTATATTTTGCATTATCTTTATGTTTCACAATGTGTAGGGTTGAAAAATCCTACTTTTATTTTCCATATTTTTCCATATTTTAGAGTTTAGTACATATTTTCGTTAATTTCCATATATTTTCCATATTTCATATAAAACAGTCCATATTATATTAGGTTTAACAATAAAACAAAACAAAATTCCATTAACTTTTAAAAATACATTTCAACAATAGAGATTTAAACACATGTTCAGTAATCCCTTTAACATCAGAGTTATTTGAAAATTAGCAGTCCTATCAACAATGGGAAAGTAAGTTACAAAACTGTATTAATTTAATTTAAAATTTTTAACAGACTTCAGTTGTGCAGCTCAACAGTTAAATGCCAGTCAGAGTACACATAGGTTCAGTTTTGTAAATCATACTATAAAGACGGTAAATATGCCAAAAGTACGTCATTCAGTCAATTTAAAATCAAAACTAACAAGTTACATTTCAGAATTTAAAGAAGATGGTTTATCAACTGACAATAAAATATTATTTTGTAATTTGTGTCAGTGTGCAGTATCATCTACACAAAAGTTCCTGGTGCAACAACACATTACAACTAGTAAACATCAGGCCAACAAACAACTAAATTCCAAGCAGAGACAATTGTTTTTAACACAACCAACAACATCGAATGTAAGATCTGAGTTTAACATCGACCTGTGCCGTTCTCTCATCTCTGCTGATATTCCTCTCTACAAACTAAAGAATAAGGTCTTCAGGGAATTCCTTGAAAAATATACTCAACATACAATCCCGGATGAGTCAACACTTAGGAAGACGTATGCTCCATCCATCTACGATGAGACAATACAGAAGATAAGAGATGAAATTAAAGATAGTTCAATTTGGGTTTCCATTGATGAGACTCCCGACAAAGAAGGTAGACTTGTTGGTAATGTAGTTATCGGTTTGTTAAGTGAACAATATTCTGAACGAATTCTTTTACATTGTGATGTTCTAGAAAAGTGCAATAACAAAACTATAGTTAAACTGTTCAACGAAGCTATGGGTATCCTGTGGCCAAAGGGTATAATGTACGATAATGTGTTATTCTTTATTAGCGATGCTGCCCCTTATATGGTCAAAGCTGGACAAGCATTATCTGTTGTATATCCTAAATTGACTCATTTTACTTGTGTGGCGCATGCATTTCATCGTGTGGCAGAAGTGGTCAGAGACAATTTCCCTAAAGTAGATTTGTTGATTTCATCAGTGAAAAAAGTATTTCTCAAAGCTCCCAGTAGAGTTAACGTGTTGAAAGAAATGTACCCTGAAATTCCATTGCCACCAAAGCCAATTTTAACTAGATGGGGTACATGGCTAGAAGCAGTTGAATATTATGCCGAACATATAGACTCTATTAACAATGTTCTCCTTGCATTGGACTCTGAAGATGCAGTCTCAATTGATACTGCGAAAACAGTTACCTGTGACATAAGTGTGAAGAATGACTTAGCTCACATTCAGCATACATTTTCATGCATCATAAAAACGCTCAAAAGTCTCCAAAATAGGCACCTTTCACTATCTGAAAGTTTTGAAATTATAAATAGTACTGTGGAACAACTGAATCGTGGTAGAGGTAAAGTTGCAGATGCAGTAAGAGCTAAGGTGGACACTGTACTTTCAAAAAACCCTGGATATGAAGAACTACAAAAGGTTGTTGCTGTGATGAGTGGTGAATCAACAGTGAAGATTAACTTGGACTTATCCCCAGCAGACATTGTGAAATTGAATTATGTACCAGTTACTTCTTGTGACGTCGAACGCTCTTTTAGTCAGTATAAATCTATCCTCAGAGACAATAGAAGAAGATTCACTTTTCAGCACTTGAAAGAAATGTTTGTAACCTATTGTTATGGTAACAGACAATAAAAATTGTGTTTTGTTGAAACTACATTGGAAGATAAGGTACGTCCATTATATTTTTTGTTTAGTTTGATTAAAATGTACCAATATTTAACGTACATAGTCATTTTTTTATAATTTTAAGTCCATATTTAATTCCATATTTTGGTAAAAATCCATATTTAATTCCATATTTTGGTAAAAATAACTACATATATATTTATATATTTCATATATTTTTAGTCCATATAAATCCGTTCCCTGATTATTACTAATTTTGGATTGTAATGCTACTACTGCGAATAGTACTATTGTTATGTTTCATTTGTTTTGTTTTATTTTGTTTTATTTATTTTTATTTATTTTTTTTTTTTCATTTATTATATTCCATAGATTTTACATCAGTTCTTCAACTTTGAGATTGGGGATAAGTATGTGAAGGACATTTAAAAGAATCCTAATGATTGCGTGGAGCGTCTATAGGCTACTCCAACTAATGTAATAAAATGCAATATATTTATGTAATTACTCTCTTTAACACGGTATGTATGTTTTTATATTCATGTATTTAGGGCTAGGCCTACATAATCCAATATGAGTATTGTATGGAAAACTTCGAGGCACGTTAAATAAACAATAAAGAGTGAAGGACCGCATAGAAAATCACGACGCACATAGTTCAGTTTATATTTCTGTTTCTATAGTAATTAGCACGAATGACGCAGCCCCTACCACTGATCCACAGACGCTGGTATTCATATGCCGTACTCTGAAATTATTTTTGACATTAAATATTATGAATCCCACAGTGGCTTTTATCTTCAGGCTGTACACATAATATCGCAATGAATTCTTTTTCTCATCTGCAGGTTTTTTCTTGTTATAATTAGATGTTTTAGAATTACTTGTAAAGAAATGTTGAGTAATTGACTCCAGGACGAATCCTAGTAGGTGAAAGCGCCTTGTCCAAATTTCTCACGGGCAATGTGAAGGCGTTACAGGAAATAAAGAGCTAGTGAGAAAGAAATACTTGCATGCAAAAATGTTAATGGAGCGGAAATTTGCATGTTTAAAAATAGGCCTATAAATCGTTCGTATGTAATTTTAAACTTTCACGGCAGTTGTCGTCTTTGGGCTCTTCTTGTGAAGATATTTGTATCAGCATAGGAAATATGATGAAGGCGTTATTTTAATTTTGTGTCATTGTCTTTCATATGTAAAAATGTTTATCTTTTTTTTTTTGTTCATATCTGGAAGTGTTTTCGTTTCGGTACGAACAGAATAGTTAAGTAATCTTCTTGCTTTCCTTGCATGAAAAATTCATTTTAATAGTAATATAACGTTACAAGAGCGGTATGTTGACGTTTTCATGTTCGAGGAAAAGATTGAAAAAGCGAAACGTAGTTGATCTTTTTTTAATTTCCGAGAACATGAAAACAAACATACCGCTCGTGTATCGTACATTATTTTGTGCGAAGATCGTTTATTACATACCTGAAAGACGAATTTCTAATTAGTTGCAGTGAAATCTCCATGTTGGTTTCTGTTTAATGACGCCAACTTCGGAACACCAAAATATCTTTCTTCAACATTGTTGCTGTAAAATGTTTTCTGTGTTTACTATACTCCAGCAGGCCGTGATATACGTCTGTCTTTTTTTTCCCCAGTCTATAAATGCGAACTTAAAACAAACGGTAAGGTTATGTAATGATTTATTTTTGATTTTAATATTTTAACAATATTATTTATATAACATATTGCAGTAATAACATCGGCATCTGGAATCTCGTTGATTTTTTTACGGCTTTCTTAATGTTACTTGTATCAGGAATGCAAGAAGTTTCGTGGAGTAGTAGAGTTTACTTAATTTTTGCAAATATTTAAAAACAATAATTAACATTGCAATTTAGGTGAAATTGCAGTGGTAAGTTTCCAATTTATAATTATTACTATGTTAAACGTCTCTAAAAATAATATGTTAAAAGCCTAAAGCAGTAAAATGAATGTCGCGCTTAAGCGGTAAGAAGAGGGAAATTGTTATGTGTGTTACGTTGGGAATACTGAATGTGGTATTTCACACTTACCGCGTATTGGTTCTGTGCGGAAAACAAGCAAATACGCACGATCTTGCACAAAATAATTTGTAGTGGTTTACATATGCATAGACGTTCAAATATTATCCAGACATTTATCATAGTCTGATAGGCCTATATACAGTCACGAAGCTTGAGGTGATGAGAGTACTAGGAACAATAGACTGTGCCTGTACTATTTCTCATTGTCTGTGATGAGGCGATAGCAGCGATCCTAGTGGTTATCAACTTCTATGGATGCATATTCCCTACGTATTGACCTTCGTGACTGTATATACTTACTAGACTGTGCTTTTATTGTGAACATTACATAACACATGGCAACTTTAAATCGTGATCATTTTTTCACTTACGATGTTGGACCTCGGACTCATTTCACCAGCATTATCACCTTCATCTCATTCAGACGCTAAATAACCAAAGCTGTTGATAAAGCGTCGTAAAATAACCTACTAAAATAAAAAAAAAATAAAAAAAATAATTTTTTCATATAGTCCACTAATTTATTGATGTACTTCTGCTACAGAGTAGAGAACTTCCTAATTCCTTCTTGAAAGAGTATCATTGGTGTTGGTTGTGTAGCCATTTCCGCACTTCTTTTTAACACACAACTCAATTTCAAAACACACTCACTCTTTGACTCCACAGTATACTACACAAACATACCCCCACAGGAAACAAAACAAGTGACACAAAGACCAGCAACAACCAGTCCTGAAGAAGGCCAATAACAGGTCGAAAACATGTTAACCAGTACGATAGAATTTAACACGAGAAAGACACATAAATATACATATTCCGAAGTATAAATTTCGTTAGTTTTAGTTTTGATTGACGATTAAATTAACGAAATGCTTCCCTAGTGACAAATTAATAGTACATTATGCAACGAGCCTATAATGATAGTAATTAAGACGCGAGTATGTTTGTTTATGAAACGAACGCAAGCGAGTTTCATAATTTTCATACGAGCGTCTTAATTACCATTATAGGCAAGTTTCATACGACTTTTTATGCTCGACCATATTTCTAACTTGAAATTATTCAGAAGTATTCATTTTATTCGTATCTGACTGAAGAGCGGAAGTGACCTTGTGCATAGCTCGTAAATTGCGAGATGTGCGCAGACGCGAAAGTATTGATTTTTTCCGAGGAACAATAATGTCATTGACCTTGATGTAATGTAACATGAACTAATTTTGATATAACCTGGAAATTGATTTAGAATTGAAAACGGGATGACAAATTGAATTTATTTGAATATTATTTACAATTAACGCTAATTATTATAGTAACAGAACATAATCTTCTGCGACAGTATTGGATTTCCAGCCTCCGTGACGTTTCCCTCGTTGTCTTTCGATTGCATATCCGAGAATAATCGATACTTGCGCTTTCATATTGCTACAATGGTGTTTTCTGATTGGTGGAACACCTGAACTTTAATGAATAGGTGTACTTTAATGAGGTCCATTAAAGGGCTGCTACCAGGTGTATAATTACCACATTTCGGCATAGTCGAGCATTAAATATACAAAGCACTTATGCGGCTGTTTCTAATAACTTTTACTACGACTAGTAGCGGGTACTTGACTATTCGTCATTCACCCATAAGAAGCCAGTTGTGTAGACCAATTTACCGACATAGTCGTTGACTAAGGTGCGTCATAGGACGCTGGTCTACGCTACACCCGTGATGGAGTTTTGTTGGGATGCCACAGGGGAACCGGAGCTCCCGGAGAAAACCCCTATGTTGCCTGGACCACGGGCTTGCCCAACACAAGTTATAACTCGGAGGTACACCGGGAATCGAACCTGGGCCCAGAGGATTATAACTCCAGCGCTCTAACCACTAGACCATCATGGCTGCTATTTTCTAATAATAATAATACTTACTTACTTACTTACTTACTTACAAATGGCTTTTAAGGAACCCGAAGGTTCATTGCCGCCCTCACATAAGCCCGCCAGCGGTCCCTATCCTGTGCAAGATCAATCCAGTCTTTATCATCATACCCACCTCCCTCAAATCCATTTTAATATTATCCTCCCATCTACGTCTCGGCCTCCCTAAAGGTCTTTTTCCCCTCCGGTCTCCCAACTGACACTCTATATGCATTTCTGGATTCGCCCATACGTGCTACATGCCCTGCCCATCTCAAACGTCTGGATTTAATGTTCCTAATTATGTCAGGTGAAGAATACAATGCGTGCAGTTGTGTGTTGTGTAACTTTCTCCATTCTCCTGTAACTTCATCCCGCTTAGCTCCAAATATTTTCCTAAGCATCCTATTCTCAAACACCCTTAACCTATGTTCCTCTCTCAGAGTGAGAGTCTAAGTTTCACAGCCATACAGAAGAACCGGTAATATAACTGTTTTATAAATTCTAACTTTCAGATTTTTGGACAGCAGACTGGATGATAAGAGCTTCTCAACCGAATAATAACACGCATTTCCCATATTTATTCTGCGTTTAATTTCCTCCCGAGTGTCATTTATGTTTGTTACTGTTGCTCCAAGATATTTGAATTTTTCCACCTCTTCGAAGGATAAATCTCCAATTTTTATATTTCCATTTCGTACAATATTCTGGTCACGAGACATAATATTTCCGGGATTTACTTCCAAACTTGCTTCAAGTAAAATTTCCATGTTTTCCCTAATCGTTTGTGTATTTTCTCCTAACATATTCACGTCATCCGCATAGACAAGAAGCTGATGTAACCCGTTCAATTCCAAACCCTGCCTGTAAAGGTAAAGGTAAAGGTATCCCCGTAACATGCCATGAAGGCATTTGGGTGGCATGGAGGTAGAGCCCCATGCTTTCCATGACCTCGGCACTAGAATGAGGTGGTGTGGTCGGCACCACGCTCTGACCGCCTTTTACCCCCGGGAAAGACCCGGTACTCAATTTTATAGGAGGCTGAGTGAACCTCGGGGCCGTTCTGAAAGTTTGGCAACGAGAAAAAATCCTGTCACCACCCGGGATCGAACCGCGGACCTTCCAGTCCGTAGCCAGCTGCTCTACCAACTGAGCTACTCGGCCGCCTAATAATAATAATAATAATAATAATAATAATAATAATAATAATAATAATAATAATAATAATAATAGGCCCATTTCGAATTACAGAAGTGTGTGACTCCGCCCAAGCTGCGTACATAATTCAGGAGAAGAATTAAAGTAAAACAAAAGAAGGAAATAGACCCGAAGTGACGTGTGCCGACCACACCGAAAGGCGCATGCTATTGTTTGGACTGAAGTGCTCTGCCGACACCCCACCGGGCGGCACGCACCTGGCCATCTGGCTGACCGCTGCTCTCGGTAATTACGTAGCCTCCCTCTACAGCCCCTTAACCCTTTACGGCTGTCACTGCCAGGTGATACAAAATCATTAGGGGTGATCAAAGAAGCGCCGTTTTAATTGTCTCTTTACGTCGCCTTCGACCGGGTTTGAACTCAAGAAATTATAATATAATAGATTTATATTATTATCATTATTAGTATTGTTATTATTATTATTATTATTATTATTATTATTATTATTATTATTATTATTGAACCTTAAATTTATTATCTTTGTTAATTTGTTCGACAAAACTACGGCGGTTGTAGAAACGTAAAATAATCGAATTATGTAATGCTAGGTATATTGTAGTGAGAATTTATTCTGGAAATGAAACCTAAATGCATATTATGAACTTCTTTCTTTTATGAAAGATAAAGGATGGATGGAGCTGAGAAAATTCTGTCCTGCACCGGGACTCGAACCCGGGTTTTCAGCTCTACGTGCTGACGTTTTATCGAGTAAGCCACACCGGATTCCAGTTCCGATGCCGGATTGAATCCTCTCAGTTTAAGCTCCACCTCTTAGTTTCCCTTTAGTGGCCAACCCTCATGCACTGTGTCACAGATATGTGACAGTGGCACAATGTCCAACACACTATGTACAGAGGTGCACTCATTACGAGTGACTAAGTGGCTGGGATCCGAGGATGGGTGGAGCGGAGAAAAATTCTCTCCTGCACCGGGACTCGAACCCGGGTTTTCTGCTATACGTGCTGACGTTTTATCAACTAAGCCACGCCGGATTCCAGTTCCGATGCCGGATTGAATCCTCTCAGTTTAAGATCCATTTCTTAGTTTCCCTTTAATGGCCAACCCTCATGCACTGTGTCACAGATATGTGACAGTGGCACAATGTCCATCACACTATGTGCAGAGGTGCACTCAATAAGAGTGACTAAGTGGCTGGGATCCGAGGATGGGTGGAGCGGAGATAAATTCTCTCCTGCACCGGGACTCGAACCCGGGTTTTCTGCTCTACGTGCTGACGTTTTATCCAGTAAGTCACACCGGATTCCAGTTCCGATGCCGGATTGAATCCTCTCAGTTTAAGCTCCACCTCCTAGTTTCCCTTTAATGGCCAACCCTCATGCACTGCGTCACAGATGTGTGACAGTGGCACAATGTCCAACACACTATGTGCAGAGGTGCACTCATTACGAGTGACTAAGAGGCTGGGATCCGAGGATGGGTGGAGCGGAGAAAAATTCTCTTCTGCACCGTGACTCGAACCCGGGTTTTCTGCTCTACGTGCTGACGTTTTATCAACTAAGCCACACCGGATTCCACTTCTGATGCCGGATTGAATCCTCTCAGTTTAAGTTCTACCTCTTAGTTTCTCTTTAGTGGCCAACATTGTTGGACATTGTGCCACTGTCACACATCTGTGACGCACTACATGAGGGTTGGCCATTAAAGGGAAACTAAGAGGTGGAATTTAAACTGAGAGGATTGAATCCGGCATCAGAACTTAGAGGATAAAACGTTATCACGTAGAGTTAAACACCCGGGTTCGAGTCCCGGTGCGGGAAAGAATTTTTCTCCTCTCCTCCCATCATTCATCATATGATAATGCACAATTTCTCCACGGAAATATCATACGTACTTCAGTACGTCACAATAATATATACTTTCATTTAGTTTATAGCTTTCAAGAAAAGTATATAGTAGTAGGTCTATATCATACCTTACTACTATCACATTCAGTTAATGTAGGGGAGACTGTTGTACCTTTAAACACTTTTCACATTTTATTTTTTTTAATTTTGGGAAATGACATTTTTTAAATTAAAAAATGCTTTAAATAATTATTGAAGATTCTTTCACAGCTTCCTGTATGTATTTTCCTGTTCTACACATCTATTAAGGCTGGAAAAAATAAAAATGTAATACGTTCAAAGGTACAACAGGTTCATGTACCTTGGAACATACCCTCTTGTAAGTTGAAGCACATGGAATATAGGTGGGAATACAGTTGTAAGAACTGACAATCAAATGTAAAATGTATTTGCAATCATAAACCAGTGCAGGCTTCTCTGATTGAGATTTTATTTCCTGGAGGAGCAAGAATTGCTTCAATAGCTTTCTTCCAGACATCCGGATCAATTGGGGGCCTCTTAACTCCAGACTTACTTCGTGACATGATCTTAAAATAAAATAAAGACAAAAACCGATAGTATCATGTACTTTGGAACATGTTCCATGATACAAGATGTTCTGTGTTCAAAGGTACAAGAGGGTGCACGTTTAAACAAATATGGCTCCCAAAACTAGAGATTCGAATAAATCATGGAAATTAAAATATGTTATTACTCACCAGATAATAGGGAACACACCGTACTTGATTGATAATAACAAATGCAATCTGGTTTTGTGTTAAAAACATACATCAATGAACGAAATGTTTACTTTTGGTACTAAAAAAGATTGTTTTGTTCATAGAACTCACACTTTGCAATAAATCAAACCGAAACTACGACCAGAGCTACTTAGCGGCTTTCTCTACAATCTACTTCAGTTTGAGTCCTCTAGGTAGCAGCAAAAAATGAAAAACAAAAAATGTTCAAAGGTACACTATGCTAAATGTATAACAGTCTCCCCTAATAAAAAACATAAATACCTGTGCTTGCACAATACACTGCTGTCACTGCTAACGTTATCGCTGGCATGTTGGATATTGGATAAGAAAACCGAGAACCTGCCGGCGAGTAATCAAATCGTTATTCGAATGTTAAAAGTATTCGAGAACTTTTATTCGAATAAATTATTTAATTCTTAATATTATTCGAGAATAGATGATTCGATTCTTAAAATTATCAGATTCTGCCCCTCACTAATACAAGGTACAGTATGAATGCATGCACGTCTATAGGAGATATCTATTCTCTTTTATATTTTAGTGAACTAATATATTATGCAAGCAACACGCGAAGAAAGTCTTACAGCTTGTCGCGCTGTTATGCGCCAGAGATTGTTTTATATTACATGGCGAAAATTTTATTCTGCGTTTATTTTTAACGGATTTTAATTCATCTTTGTCTGGGGCATGGAAGGGTCACGCAGGTTTTTGTACTGAGCAGTAGTTTTTCTTTTGGATTCTAATTAGTTCGTAAGCCGCCGTTACAAACTCATTCTCTCGTGGCATTAAGCGGAAATATCGCATGATGAAGCTCCATCAATATTCCTCACTTATTGTTCCGTAGTCTCCGAGGCGCACTGAAACGATAAACTGTTCGTTACTTCGATGCCTATCAAGGGGCGTGAAGGAGCTTTGATGCACTCCGTTCTTTAATTTCTGATGACCCTAATTGATTAACCGGCGATGGTACAGTTATTAAGCATTTTACAACCTAAGCAGCAGGAATTGCCCTGCTCAGGGTCATGACCGCGTGACCTTTGTAGTTTCGTGGATTTAATACAAATTCTATGTCGAATGTTCATTTTAAGAGAAGCGGAACAATGTTTGTGTCTCGCATGTATTATATCAAATTATTTATTTATTTATTATTTTGCTAATAATTGTAACATAAAATATAATATGTACAGAAAAAAAACTTTAGCTCGCCCCTGAAAGAGTAGAACTCGTGCTCAGGGGCGGATTCCTGAATTGAAATTAATAATTGCACAATGCAATTTGTCTTATGTCTACTGTGCAATTATAGTATATAAATTTAAATTTACAATTTTTCAATTTTTATAAAATCCGTACATAACTTTTTAAATTTAATATTAGAACTATTAGAATTGACAAGATTAGGATATTTAAATATAAATTTGTTATATATTCTTGGGCCTAAATTACTACTATGATTAAATACTGCAACAGTGTTGCATTTTGGTTCAAACAATCTTAAAGAATTCATACCTTTTGTTTCATAACTATGAGAATACAATTGAAAATTATTTCGATTTTTATGTATGGATTTTATTAATACATTATAATAAATTTGTCTTACGTTAAGTACATTAAAGTCTAGAAACAAATTTTGAGATGGAAAATCAATAGGTTTATGAAGACATATTTTAATTATTTTCTTCTGTATTAAATAAAGTGCATTAAAATTGCCTTTAAATGATCTACCCCATCCTATAATTCCATACATAATTACCGATTGAAATAAAGTTAAATATATTGTACGTAATAAACTTATTGACAAGTAATTCCTCAATAAAACAAAATAATATGCTATTTTACATAATTTATTACAAAGGTAATTAATGTGTTGGTTCCATTTTAAATGATTATCGAAAATTATGCCTAAATACTTAATTTCAGAGGACTCTTTAATAATCGGACATTTACACTGTAT